>NW_018404383.1:365161-402893 GCF_002113885.1 Mizuhopecten yessoensis
ATGTTTGTTAAAGTGAATGACTTTGACTTATATTCAAGGTCACAGGGGTCAAATTTGTTTAAAATCTTTAAACAACCTCTTATGAATAACCATGGGTCCCAGGATGTTTATACTTTGCAAGTTGCATCCCGAGATGAAAGGCTATACAATGTGTTCAACATAATGACTTTGTTCGACTTTCAATCACAGGGGTGAAATGTTTTTAAAAAAATTAACAGGGTCTTTTGGACGAAGTTTAATCATAAAAACTGATATTTTGCCTGTAGCTTTATTTTAGATCACTTTTAAGGTTACAAGTGCGAGTTTTATACCAGGTGAGCGATGCAGGCCCAGTGGGCCTCTTGTTGTTAGTTTTTCTTACTGTACGCAGAATAAAAAATCATGCAATATCTGCAAGTGTGTTCTATGAATGTTTTCTTTGAAATTTGTTGAACTTGTAACCTTTACGCAGAAAAGCAGGTAATTCCTGTCTGTCAGTTTTGACTAAAATACATCTCCTTTTTCAAAATTTTATTACAGCTTCTTCCATGCATGACAGTCGACTTTAATAGCGTTTGGAAATATCCATCCTACATTTTGACAGTCTTAATCCTAGCTTTGGCAGTCAGCATTCAAACTTTTGCCAGTCGCTATCCTAATACAAGAGCTGTCGTGATTGTACGTACTTCCAAGTTGTTCAGTAAAACTACACATTTATGCAATGTAAGATATGGAACAGAGTCTGCACTACATAACTGTCAGTTTCACAGAAATGAACAAAGCGGCAATAGGTTTCCGATTTCTGATTTATTGAGAACTGCTTATCTCGACAACAGCATGACAATAGATAGAAGACATTTACAAGCAGACATATGCATCTTCCGTTCCATTACTATACCTTATCTTGTAAATGTGTTTCCGTAAAATGACACGAGAAATGAACTATTCCCAGTCCGTTTCTCACTTGTCTTTATCTTCTGAAAATGTGACATGCCGTTTTAAGTCGTTGTCGTGTATGTACTTTTTAATCCCATGAGGTGACGCGACCCGACTCCTGTGACAGTCTCTAAATTTACATACACGTGCTGCTCATATTCGCGACGGAGTCTATATGGCACCGGTAAGTGTCGCGTTCATTCTATGTGGGACGATTTTTTTTGCTTCAGTCTTTCGAAGCATACTAAATCAAATAACAAATGTTTGAATTGAAGAGGTCAACACGTCCCACACGAGCTACAGGGTATGAAGAATGGCATTCGGTTATCTCAAAGGCGGAACCTTTTTTTAGCCGACGGTCTATTAACAGGCATGGTTCGATGGCACTATACTGAGATTGACATTTAAAATGCCAACTTTTTAGTCCGTTTATCTTTATAAACTTTATCAGATATTATGAAGTAAAGGTTTGGTCATGATTTATTCATGTTCAACGGGATATTACCTCAGTCTTTCATAAATCATGAAGAAATGACAAAAGCTATGTTACGTAATTTTATAGCTATAGGCTTGGTTCGGTTTTAGTTTGCTTAACGTACTATTCACAGCTAAGGTCATGTAAGGACATGTCTCCATGTGTGTTGTGTATGCTGCATGCATGTGTGTTAGTGTTCCGGAGACAGGGTATGTTAGTGTATTTGCCACCCTGTAATAGCGCCGATCTGATGCCGACTTTATAGTGCAATCTCACTTATATAACATGCCGAATGCACCAAACACAGCATTCCGCCTGGGTACATTATAACGGATGAAGCAGGTGTTGCCATTACCTTTATTGCTGAACGTTATGCAGGTAATAACAACTACCATTCCAAAGGACTTTGGAATGTCCCGGCCTTGGGACACCCTCACGATCAATAAATAAACAATATATTAATGCACTTATATAACGTATGGATTATGAAATATTCAGAGAAATATTTTTGTATTAAATATATAATCGTTTGTCAGATGCTATTGGCATAGGTAACTCAGTGATCGTATAATTGTGTACATGTAACAAGACACCGATGCCACGATTAAGGGTGTCTGGTTCCTGTTTTAAAGAAAGAAATATCATTTAAAATATTTGTTCATTTTTATTTCATGGATCTTTGTAGCAACATATCAATATTAAACAAATCTCATGAACATGTTTTCACTTCGATTTTCCTGAAATGTGTTAAGATATAGTCGTGGTTCATATCAAACAGATTTTTTGTTTATCTTGGGGTTTCGAAATATGTCATTTGTTTTAAGATTGTCATTACAGGAGTGTACAATTCCGCTAATCTGACGGCCGGGGCTAGTGATTTTCTCCTCCGGGCTAGTTGTTCAACGACTGTCACTTGCCCGTGGGCTAGTGGAAATATTCTGAAATAAGCTTGCATTAGTAGCCTAATTCTGTCTGGTACCGTAGTGTTCTGTTCAACACGCTTTACAGTGCGACGTCAGATGGCAGTGTATACATACACAATTGTTCCTGCTTGGTCAGCTCAGTTAATGATGCAATATACACAAAGCACAGGCCCTCGGAATGTTATAGTAATACTGTAAACTTAAAACCGGGGTCGACCTATTTCTTTTACCAGGTGGTAAGCTATTAGGCCTAGACCCCGCCCAAAGTTAGACAGTGCTCTATAAATACCTGGCAACAAGTTAGAGCACATGGCTAGTATACAGCATGCGTTATAAACATCATACACACTACTGTGATAGGGTATTAATTACAAGCTATGTGTTTCGTTTCCGTTTCCTTGCATTTTTGTACAGAGTGTCAACATATCTATTCCAAATATTTTGCCTGAAATTGAATGTACATTTTTTTCTTTTTTCCTTTCCTTTGGTACTGCGTGGTGCATGTTGGTTTTGAGGATTCAAAACATATGTATGTCTACGATTAACATTTTCATACCATTGACAGAATGCCAAGTTGGCTCTTGATTTGTATTGGTCATCTCAGAAAGCAATTATCTTGTCCTGGTAAATGTTTATCACATTTTTGAAGCTTTCTACATAAAATGCGTCTCTTCCGAACCTATAGCCATCTGCATGCTTGAATAATGTTGAATTGGTAAGTATGCCAGTGAGTAACTTTTCTGCTTTTGGATCAGTAATTCTTATCCTTGATATATCGTTGTTTTGATATTTTTTGCATCTTGATGTTAGGTCACATGCACTGTAATTGTTCTTGTAATGTTCCGTGATGCTTTCCAAAGATTGTCGTAGTTGCCCCCGCAGTTTCAAACGGCCCAATGCATGTGGGTGGCAACAGGTCCAAATTTTTCACTAAGCTGAAAAGACCAAGTTTTCCCTTAAGAGCAGCTGGACCTGATGCTGCTCCTTTATGTGCCCTTTTGACAGATTTCACACTAAGCCAGGTGTCATTTTGGTTTTCGGATTCACATTCTTCCTTTATGTACTTATAGATAGGTTCCTGTCATGAGTATGGACTACCATGGAGACAGTGTTGTCAGATATATACTTATATATCTTTTCTGTTCCCAGTTTCTCATGTCGCTGAGAAATGTTGTCATCTACTTTGGTTACATGTTGGTAGTTTTTAATATTTGTGTGCGGTCACCAATAGCAACAACACTGGTGTCCTTGACAATTTAATATCTTCATAAAGACCAATTTCCTCGAGGAGTGCTGTTGATGTTGAATCATTGTATTAATCCTGAATATCCTTATGGTAAGACTTAAAGTGTGATATTTTTTGCTTATTTATTTTTCCAATACCAGCACCATCAAAAATTTTGCATAATGCGAGGGCAACATTCCACTGCTGATAAAACCATGCTGAACTCTGTCATTCACTAAGTAACCCTTGTCTGGAAGGTATGGAGAAGAAGACCACGCCAACTTATGGCTGTCACATCGAAATGTCCTTTCTGAATAGGTTTATTCATTTGAATATGTTCTGTACAATGTTCTGAATGGTGTTCAATAACTTTAATAAAGTTTTGCAAAGACTCTTCTGCACACAGTTTTTCATCAACTTTCTTCTTTGAAGCTTTTAGGTAAGTACTTGGAGCTGGCTTTGTATTATGATCCATGGACTCATCCTGTTGACCAGTAGTCAAAAACTCCAAAAGAGTCTCCAAGGCTTGTAATTTCCAACTGCTTTTTTAGCCTGTTTGTCAGGAATATCCGTACATTTTGCATTTGCCTTAGAATGTCGGCTTTTTCAACGTCATCCCCAGAAAATTCAATTGTAAAACTTGTCCTTTTCCTTTTTTTCGATGGGCTAGCCATGTTTTACACGTGTAGATCTTTGGTATGTAAGCTTGGGACTGATGCTGTGGTAATGAAACGCATGACAGTGGTCTGGGGATAAATAGATTTTCTGATCTTTTTTATTTGATGACACTAATTTACTGGCTTTGAACCCAGTTAGCATATAATGTGTTCTTATCTTTCACACCAATATCAATTCCAGAGTATTTGGGTTTTTTTCTTTGTCCTGGGCAGTGTTTATAATTTGGGGCCAGTCATCGGAGTTCTGACATATTGTATTGCACCAGCTAAATTATTATCAGGTAAATGTTTATCCTGACATATTGTATTGCACCAGCTAAATAATTATCAGGTAAGTTTTTTTCCCAGTATACCAGAAAATTCAAACATTTGACCAATTTATCATCTTGCACTAGTTTATGTGTTTACCGTGCTTCACTTGAAACTAATGCTGTGGTAATGAAACAAATGCCAGAGTGACCTGAGGATAAATATCTGTGCTTTTCTGATATGTCTTGATCTTGTTGATCCTAATTAACTAGTTTTGAAGCCAGTCATCCTAGGGTACCAAATGTGTGCATATAATGTGCTCTTATCTTTCACACCAATATCAATCCCAGAGTATTTGTTTTCTTTTCTGTCCTGGCCAGTGTTTATAATTTGGGGCCATTCATCAGGCTTCTGATACATTGTAATACATCAAAGTTTTTATTATGATTTAATGTGCATGATTTTTTCGTGACATACCTGTATAATAAAAACAATTGAAAATTTGATCATCTTACAATGGATATTTTTTATTACTGATGCTGTGGTTATATTAAGATATTTTACCTAAAATTGTCTGTATGCAAATTTCAGATAGTACCTTCGGATAGCCCCTAAACACCTGGATAGGGTCATAGGCAGACAATATCTGAATAGAGGAACCTAAAGGATTACTGTTTGTAAAATGGTTTATTCTGTTTACTGATAAATACAATAACATCTATAATTTATTTGTTTGTTTGATTTTGTTTTACGTCCTATTAACAGCTAGGGTCATTTAAGGACGGCCTCCCTGTGTGCAAGATGCATGCGTATAGTGTATGTGTGTGTATTTTGGGAGGCTGCGATATGTTCGTGTTTGTTTCCGTGTGAAAGCGCGGAACTGATGCCGACTTTATAGTGCTACCTCACTGAAACATACTGCCAAAGACACCAAGCAGGACGCCCCACCCGGTCACATTATACTGACAACGGGCTAACCAGTCGTCCCACTCCTAATTTGCTGAGCGTTAAGCAGGAGTATAGACTAACATTTTTAAAGACTTGGTATGTCTCGGCCAGGGGACAGAACCCAAAGCCTTCCTCACAGGGGCGAACGCTCAACAAATGGCCAAAAAGTGAGGCTTTGTCAAGGGAGACATAAGGAAGAGGAAAGTTATTTAGAAAGGAGAGAAGAGATAACATCATTAATAAGAACGCCAAAGGTTTTATTCATACTGTGTACTAAGTTATTATAATGAAACCATTTATGACATGCTCTTGGTTATTGCACCATTTCCTCACAGGTTTCCCGCGCATATTAACCAAACTGGCGCATTTCTGAATTACTCCTCACTCATAATGGATAATCAGGAAGAACATGACCCACAATCTATCCTTGCTCTTGTTGTTACACAAGAACAAAAGGACACCATATCTCAACTGTTGAATCATTATGATTGGGAATATAATGAAGTGCCTGTTCAGGATCAGGTGGAGTCTTCATCAGGAAATAATCTTTCTTCATATGTTGACAATGGAACTGATGTTGAACAGTTGACTGTGGAGCAGGTGTCTGATGAAGAAGATTGTTAATATTGTCTGTGTATAACAACTGAAAGTAACAGGCAGCTGTGGTGGGTAACTGAAAATGTTGAGCAACATAAAACACAATTCTGCCCTTAGAAAAGAAATATATAAGCGATTTTGGACCAATCTTTTCCACAGAAAAGTATAGAAGGACCCCAGATATACTGACAGGAAAAAACAGGCACTTTATACTGACTTACGCAAGACTAAATATGTATACCACAGACGAGATTTAATGCCTAAATGCATACTGGAAATTGTGAGATGTTGGTCTCCTAATCCCCCAATCCTCCGTATAAGGGTCACATGTGGGAATAGTGCCATTACCAATATTGTTCACTTTTTAGTTCAACAGCAGTATTATTATTCAGAATAATTTGCATTTGGATTTATTTCTGATACGAATGAAATAAACCAACACATATAACGAGAGGTATTGAACACCTATATATATACATATTTCAGTGCTTGCTTGTGAGCACGTGTGTACATGGCTACTAACACTTTCGGTGTAAACACACCAGACCTGTCAATCAATAGCCCAGTATTGTACTGTCTTGTACTTTAATTTCCATGTATTCAGCTTATCACATTTTTTCAGAGTCGATATTGGGTATACATAATAACATCACCGTTATGTACACCAAAACAAAGATTTGGAAATATGTTAAAATGGAAATAATCATTATTTCATAAAAAAAACTTCTCTGAAGTGAATGTGGCCAAAAAATTGAATTGTTGGGGTGGCTGCTATTTATAGTCTGACCCCGGTCTTAAAGTATCTCGCTAGTACGTTTCGATGCATACATTTGGAAATTCATGATCATTGTTGTGTCACTTCAAGGTGAAAGACAGTATTTATTTTTAGTTTAGACTTCAATAAACATTTTGAGATTTTATTCAACATAGAGTTTTTGATATTTAAAATGTGTACCAGTAGTTTAGAAAAGCAAATCTAAACTAGACAAAATCTAATGCGATTATTTAATTTTGAGTGTTAAAACCCGAGGCTTTGCCGATGGTCTCCTGCTCAATATTTTATCCCGAGGGTTTGAATGACCTTATCCATACCTCACACCGGGGATGGATTCTTTTACTTGCATACCATCATAATCGTGAATATCAGCTGTTCTACTATAGTCCATTTGTAAAATGCAGTGCCTATGAATTTGTGTAAAAGAGTTATGAAGCGTAACGCATTGCAAATTAGTCCCTGTATACATGAGCAAAATTTTACGAAATAAAAACGGAACACTGAAAAACAGACTTTAGTATTTTAATAATCAATAATATTGGTTTTTATAACATCAACAAAGTCTATGATACTTTGTATAACACTGAACGTATATAACCTAGTTTCTCACAGGAATACACAGTCAACAATGATAGCACGCAGTTAGAACTTTACAATTAATCAATCAATAAGGTTGCGCAGGGGTCCATCACGTTATTTATCATCTTGCCGGCGTTTGGGATTTCAAAATTCATCAGTCTCATCGTTGAACTTACGTTTTCTCTCTGAAATGTTATATTTGATGGAGAAGTGAAATATTCCACCTGAAATGTGGGCACCGTTCAGTAGTGAGGGAATTTGGTCGGCGAACGTTTGTGAATTCAGGGTTTCTAGTGTAACGTTGCTGACACATTCTTTGTCTTACCGTATCATGTGCTGTGGTTGGATCGGCTACAGTTTTAGACAACAAACTCGACATGTGAAGTTTTTGTTTACTGCTCAATGTCCGGTAATTGTTTAAACTTTGAGCGTTTTTGTGTCCTGTGACATGTTTAGCTTGCGTGTCAGGAACATTTGATTCAAGGAGTTTTTGACAAAGATGTTTCCTGACGCTTGTGTTGGATAACATAACCGTTTATAATGAAGAGCAGGAAGGTCAGATTGTTCTGCCATTTTTTTCAGTGTTCAGTTTGTTTTTTCCAACTTGAGCACGCAGGAACCATTGCTCATTTTTGTTTGTTTGATTTTGTTTAACGTCCTATTAACAGCTAAGGTCATTTAAGGACGGCCTCCTTGTGTGCAAGATGCATGTGTGTGTATTTTGGGAGGCTGCGATATGTTCGTGTTTGTCTCCTTGTCATAGCGCGGATCTGATGCCGACTTTATAGTGCTACCTCACTGAAACATACTGCCGAAGACACCCATACATAACATACATAACATGCCCCAAACAATCAATACAATCACTATAAACATATTTTTTCAAACTTACTCTGTTTTACTCTATTTTGTTGTATAGCCCCGCCTTCTAATGCCACGTGACTAAAATCTCGCCGGCCTACGTCATAACGTTGGGAAATACCTTCGGTAACGCGGAATCTCGTCAAGTCATGTGATATTGCCCATGGCCTAATTTCCATTAAAAACATGGATTGGTAAAGAAAACGTTGGAAAATACTTTTCGTAATGATCTTTGAAACATGTTATTGATACACCCTTGCGCATAAAGAATAGATCTTTCGATCCATGTGCGACATGTGTGTGAAAGTGACGATTTGTTTCTAAAATATCAGTTTGAAGTGCGCTCCGGGCGCGGGCCGCATATTTCCCGCATAATATAGAGGGGCCGGAGTTCTGACGTTAAACGACGACAGACCGATATGAAAAAAGTCGATAAAACGTAAGAATAATTCGGACTACCTGCAGGACGCCCCACCCGGTCACATTATACTGACAACGGTGCTCATTGTCCTTTGGATACTTGTTGTTAGTGACTGTGGCGATGTAGAAAGGGTCATTAGGTTTGAAAACCCAGCCGGCCTTTAATCAGCAAAGTGTTTAAATGTGAACTTGACAGTGGTTAGGGTCAGATGTGGCATACATGCGGGGTTTACTGTTCCTCACATTGTTTATATCGACACCAGTGCGTGTTTTCGTCTGTCGCTCCGTGTACTCGATGACTCTTTGCTGTTTCCAGATTCATTGTACAGTTGGACATCACATTGTGCGGTGTTCTGCTCCCCTTCCCTCATACCACAGTGAGTTCAGAACTACTGAAGGATTCCTTTTTTTAGCCACTTGCGCCTATGCAAACAATGTCTCCTATTTCAAACTGTACGTCCATCTTGCAATGTATGAAAGAAATAGCAGACGAAATGTAAACATAGTACGAGTTACTCCCCTTGACGAAAAAGTAGTTCCGCGCTTACCTGAGCGTGTCAGTGATCCAGACCCGTGGGTCGGATAGAATTTTCCAGCACCGCCGGAAATGCGGAGATCCCGGTCTGATACGCAAGAATTATGAATACAGTAGATCATTATGTTAGTGTGTAAACACGAAAAGCATTGACCGTTTTGCATACCGGTACAATATACCACTATAGTGTTAAGAAACCAGACAAATATCAGTTTAATGATAATGTCATAAAACAATCCATTCCATGCGTTTTGCAGCTTTGACCTAAAGTTTGTTCTGTAGAGGCAAGACCAAAACCATCTGAAAAATGTAGAAGTTTAAACATGTATTGCAGGTCGAGGATCGAGAAAAGCTATCACTGCATAATTGAGTACAAAAATAAATCTGCTGCACCCAATGCAATATCCGAATAATTTTATTGAAATTTATATCGAAAAAGTTGGGCTAGTTGAAATCTTATCAGGGCTAGTGAAAGAAAATCACCTGTTATTGGGCTAGAAGACACATTTCAGAATTGTACATACCCAGAAATTGGATGGAAACATACCAGCAATAGGTGTAATCGGGACATTTCGGGGGAGGTCTGTATTTTAACCCTTATTTATGCAACGGAAAAAAATGTATTCCTTCTTTCGTTTCTATAACGTAGCCCAAGTGTCTCATCAGTCTAGGGCTCAACCGATGAATGATAACCAGTCTGTTATGGAAATCTTTGCTTCCGCCATCAAATTCAATTATTTTTATCGTAAATCATAACTTTCCCTTATCGACGGAAACCAGATGGAGAGGTCCGACAAACGTGTCGAAAAAGGCTTTTTGAATTAAGTCTTAAATATCTCGAAATATTTCCAGACTACGATTATATTACAAAAACAACAGCAATAAGTTGCATTATCGTTTTCGTTAAACAAATTGTACTAAAACAATCAGTTTTGAATTAATGAGAAGGTTCTGAGATATTGAACAGACACGCTGGAAACTGGAAGATGCATGGTTTGAAATGCGGATGATCTGACTGGCCTTCCAAGATATCGTCGCAACTGGACATCCTAATCTAGTTTCATCTTCAGAAATGTACGGTCACTGAAGGCTTACCGTTTACCGATGGGATTGAAGTACGTACCAGCGCAAGATCGGACAAAACATTAGTTTAAGAATCGTGTCTTGCCATACCCGATACAAACGGCACTTGTGAAACGAAAAGACCAGAAGCAATGGAATGTACCAGGACAAGGCAACTGTCCGACGAGGAGTGATGAACTTCTGAAAAGATCACTACCACGATTTCAAATTGATTCTCATCACATTCAATATCTTCACGTATGTGACCCCCATCCCCTCTCTCTTACCTCTGTCTCCTTCACGCACCCAAACAAACAATGTAATGTGGTTTCATGTTACAACATGTAGAGCGGACCGCAGAGAAGAAATTGTCCTCTAGCGACTGCGCATAGGCAATACATATATCACACAGGCTTCATTTTGCGTAAGGAAGACCAGCCTTATTGGCATGCATGCGATCAACCATTTACAGTCAAACACCTAATGATTGAATGTGCTAATTTCAAACAAATACGTGACGGATTTTATGATGTACCGTCTATGAACAGATTATTCGATAGTTTCTGTGCAATAATATATAACTATTTACACTCTTTTGAACTTTACAATAAAATCAGATATATTGTGCAGCCAATTTGTTCACGTTCAAGTGACCTTTAGATGAACCAATCAGAGGCGGGCTGGCAAAAGTTTGCCAGCGAATCGGAATATCATGGTTGATAGATAAATAGCGAGGGGTATCGAACAGATTAGTTTTTCAAAAACAAATATGGCGGCGGGAACTGACGTTTCTACGACGCCAAGGAAAACGTACCCATTGGGTAATAACTGCGTAGGCAACACCGCCATACAGTCTTTCTTCTCTAATAAAGCTTCGAATATCTTTTTCTGCTCGGGTTTCAGACGATCAATCTCAGATAACTTTTGAAAGAGGGTCTCTGATTGGTCCAAATTTAATGAGTATTTATAAATATAAAGGTCACCTGAACATGACCCTGACCGCGGCACACTCAGATGTTCAGGCGTAGTACGAAGTTAACGAAGCCATGTAACATATGATTTTAATCAGATTGCATCTCATCAGAATTAACATGTGTTGCGTAAGTATATGAGCTGTCTCCATTTCGAATTTACTGCCCTCCTTGTCACACGTACACTACACGCATGCATCTTGCAAACAGGGAGGCCGTCCTGAAATGACCTTAGATGTTGATAGGACGTTAAACAAAATCAAACAAACAAACAAAGCCCTCCTTGTCGGTAGTCTTCTAGCACAGCCAACCATGTTACTTTTCGTCAGTCTGTATTCATGTTTCTTTTCAAAATTACATGTAATCGAAACAGTTAATTAATATGAGTAATATAACTACAGTTGAGTTATTGTAATTGTTTTACTTCAATAATTAACAAAAAACAAAGTCTGTGTTAAAATTTGCATTTTTATAATTATCACACACTGAACAGCACTAATAGAAATTATTGAAGTGGTGAAGGGGAAAAAAGAAAAGACTATTAACACACAATTACAATATAAAAAGGTGCAGTGATCCTTGTGTCAAACATATATTATTAGCACTAAAACTAAAATAGCCCAGCATAATTTCCTTTTTATTATTTAGTTATTTGTTTGACCAGTATTTCATTTTCAACAGTGGTGATGGATTCTGTTGTTGCTTTGCTGTTTGGTCTGACAGACCTTGTGGCCTCACTGGAGGTTGCACTATAAAGTCGGCATCAGTTCCGCGCTATTACAAGAAGACAAACACGAACATATCGCAGCCTCCCAAAAAACACACACATACACTACACGCATTTTGCCACAGAGGAGGCCGTCCTTAAATGACCTTAGCTGTTAATAGGACGTTAAACAAAATAAAAACAAAACAAAAAACCTCACTGGGAGACAGAACTGAAGTAGGTGTTACTGATTAGTGGGCATCCTGGAAGAAATCAATGAGGGCCTGCAGACCAGTGTTGGCATCATATTTGGATATCAGGTAATATTGCAGGCAGATCTCAATAAACACTTCAAGGGCCCACTTTAAAACAAACTTACAAAATGCCAAACATTTATATTTTAAAATATTTACATAGTATTATGAATAAGGTAAATAGTTATGTACTACATATACACGTAATTAGCCCTTTCACCACTTTAGACCATAATGGACTCATCCAGATCAATGCATAGTAGAGTCTACTATTTTTTTTATAGGTTTCCATTAATCAATTGTGACATCATAACTAAATTAATATAATAGCATCACAGACTTCAAATGCATTGTGACTCGGGCCATAAAGATTAGTAAGTGAATGAGTTGAAATGCTGATCATGTTAGCACGATAAATGATTGCATGAATATTTGTAATTACTTTAAGTTATCTGACAAACAAGGAAGCTTGCTAATTTCATTTTTATGGTTTATTTCATAAATACATGAAGTAGGAATTGTATGTAAGTTCCTCTATAGATATATATGTAGTCATGTGTTCTAATACTACATTCAAATATCGCGCGTAATTCCGGTGTAAGGAATGTATGTATGTGCACGTGCAGCACGGACCACCCGTCCAAATCCCAGTCACCGCCGTCTCCCTACTTAACTCCGACTTTACCTCCCGATGGGAACACACGAAACCATCGAGAGCATAATCCAGTCACATTATCCTTACTCTGGATGTTCCTGGTTAGTGTTTATGTGTGTAAGTATGAAAGAGTATAATTAGTTTTATTTCATCAATTGTATACATATCCATTATTACATAGGTTGAGCGATTTATGAGTGATTGTGTATGTCTACTCATTAAACAATCCTTGAATCGCAACGTTGTGGAGTATTGTCATTGAGAACCCATCGTAACATTGGCGTCCAACGTGTTAAGAAAATAGACCAGGTTCGATCCGCCGCCATTTTCTACGTGATGTCCCCGGACGGGAATTATGAGCACCCCAAACCAGAAGTGACGGTACCCAGTAAGGAACCGGCCGGAGTTTGAAGGGGGCTAATAGAGCTGGAAAACCCAATACTTCGGTATCACAAGATTACCTGTTATATATTGTGTAATGCAATGGTTAATGACATTTTGTCCGCATATATATGTGATTTTAGAGTAGTCGTCCTGATCCGTCCGAAGATTCATCGAAAGTGATGTACAGTCTGTAGACTGTTGAAATTTAGAACGATTAACTTTATTAACTTCATCTGTAATAAACTGATGCAGTGGAGCCTATTATATTGATTGTAGTAAATTATCATTTTCAATAACATATATAAATAAATGTACTGTAAAGTTCTAATTATTATATATATTTGTTCATTGTTGTATAAAGTTTCTATTTTCACATCAATAACATCTTCATGTACATGTAGCAAATAATTTCTGTGATAACTGTAGGGGTGATGGGTGATTGTCAGAATGTGCTTCTAAATTTCATTGTTTATATATATTTAGTTTAACTTACCAGGGACGGAAGGATTCAACTCATCACCATCATCATCACCTGTTATGATATCATCACTCATCAGATCATTCAAGTGTCAACTGTTTGTATCACTCCCTGTATTTTGCCTGCTTCCCATACATATGCACAGTATGAAAGGTAAGGTTAACATGCATGATTTCATTAAGCCTACATTCATTTGTATTTCATTTGTTTCATAGTAGTATTCATGAAATTACACCTGGCTTCTTGCTCCTGATGCTTTTGTTAAATAGTATAGATCTATAACTTCTAAACTGTATATTTGTATATTTTTATATACATTGTGTCATATTCATACACATGAGTTTAAGCAAACTGAGAACGTTTCTAGATAAACCTGTCAATGCACCACAGAACTTGAACAGCAAACCTATTCTTGTTACTAGTAGCAAAGGCATTTTTTCTGCAGGAATTTAGACCTAATAACAAAATTTGGTTTGGATATTGGTGTGCATTCCTGGGCTGGAGCAAATTTTATCCAAGTTTGGGATTGGCTCAAACATAATCTTGCCATTAAAGTTCATCAATATGGTAATATCACCCTATACATATGGATAGGAACTTGTGATTTGACAACAAAGAAAGGCAAGTTTATATATCTTGCACAAGATACAGACAGTCAGTGTGAAAATTATATACATTCACAAATAGACAGGATTGTGACATTTGTCATAAGTCATCCATCGGTGAAGCTTGTCTTTTTAGAAATACCTCCATATTCCATTCGTATATGGAACTCTTGCAAAGGTCATCATTCTCCAGATTTTTTTTGAAGAACAGGATAGAGTTCTGGAGGGTAGAATAAATGTGCTAAACAATTATATTTAGGAGGTTGATGCACAGTCTGGTGTAAGGTTTTGAGTTTCAAGGCCGACCTTTTGAAATACCAAAGGGTAGGTAGACAGCCTGTTATTAACTAGATGGCGTGCACCCAGATAGAGTTTTTAGCTCGGGTGTGGATGAAAATGCTTGTGACAAAAGTGTTTCATGATTGTGTATAACCTTTTCTGTTAACTTAACTGTTATATGATATAGTAGATCTGTGCTGTACATAATATATTATAATTATGGCAACTTGAAATAGTTGAGGACTTAGAAGGTCAGTTACAGGAGACCCAGGCAGAGGATACTACAACTTCTGCCTCTGGGGATAAAAGAATTGTCCCGGAACAAGTAAAAAGAGTGGAAGGGAACAAGTAGCATGTCTGATGAAGAGATGATAGAATACCTGATGTCTAAGGGGAAGTATGTAATATCTTTAAAAGATAGTACAGATACAACAGATACATACAAATCTGTTTTTCCCCCATTAGATAGAAAAAGGGTAAGCTCTGTATCATTTCTGAGCAGTACTATGAATGAGAACTCATCTTCTTCATTCTCTACTAGACATTCACAGGATGTACCTATAATTCCACCCTTTTTAAGGGGATGATCCTCCCATGAAGGGAGATGTAACGTACATAGAGTGGCGATTTGAGATCCGTTGTTTGGACCGAGATCCGGATATTTTACCAAGTCTGTTAATATAGGCTAGTCGACGTTCATTGCGGGGTACAACCCGTAGGATGTTGATAACTCTAGGTGAAGGGTCAAGTGTCGCACAAATACTAACAGAGTTGGATTCCTTTTTTGGGGATACCTCCACTCATGGAATGGTTATGCAAGGTTTTTTTTTTAACTCGAAGCAGAGACCTTATGAATGTGCAGTCAACCGCCTATGATAATGGGTCTCTACATAGATCATCTAAAAATGACCTCCTCCGTCACAAATTTTGGACCTCTCTTCATTCAGACAGGTTGATAAGCCAGACCCGCCATAAATATGACTCTATTACCTATTATGATCAGTTATTAAAAGAGATTAGAACTGTAGAGAAGGAGATTAATATCTCCATGCAGGTTAACTCACCTGCTACAGGGTCAAATGCGGCTGAGGTTCAGAAGGGAAAGGACAAAGGGTAAAGTCATGCTGTCAGTTGTGAAGTCGAACAGCAACAGGTAATAACCAACATATCTGATCTTAGCAAAGAGTTTTATAAACAAAACTCAGGGATAATGAAGAGAAACTGTCTGCTAAAATGGATAGCAAACTTGACTGTATAGTTTCCAAACTTGGTGAGTCAGGCTAAAGAAAATCAGGTCAAGGTCGAGGTCAAAACAAAGGTCAAGGCCAAAAGTCATACAGATGTCGTGGTAATCGAGGAAACCGAAATTACAACCAGAAGTCAGGCCAAGGCAATAACAAAAATTAATCAAATGACAACACAAACAATTAGGGGTTTCTGCTAGTGGCCGAGTGGAGACCGTCAATAAAGGTCAAGGTCACACTGACATTTTGGATAGACTGATTGGGGTGTCAAATGAAGATGACATCATAATTGAAGGTCATCAAGCTAAATGCTTGTTAGACATTGGTTCTATGATTTCCACTATTTCCCAAACTTGGTATGAAAAATTGCCCAACAAGCCTGATCTTCATGACCTTAACACACTAGCTGTAGATATAACCGTGGCAAATGGTTTTAAGTTAAATTACTTAGGTTATGTCGAGCTAGATGTGTGTATACCCTTTATGAAAGACAAAACAATAGCTATCTTAGCTTTGGTTGTGCCCGATACAGACTATACCATGACTTGTCCTGTGCTGTTAGGTACTAATGTCATTCGCCTAGTGAGGAACTTAGCCTCAGATGATGTGAATATACCAGCATCATAGCAAACAGCTATTGACAGTATTACCTGGTCTTGTACTGTGAAAGTTTTTAACAGGAAAACTAAAAAGTGCCTCCTAACGAGTCTATAGTTGTTAATGGTATGGTACGAGGTATTGACCCAGGAGTTGCAAATCTCGTAACAGAAAACTTTGACAATTATAACCTAAAGTGTACAGTCTGCCCCAGAGTTCCTAAGGTCAAACAGAATGTGTCAAATGTCAAATTACCAATCCAAATTTGTAATATTACAGCAAAGCCAATAACTATCAACCCTAGATCTAAAATTTGTCTTGTAAATGAGGTAAACGTTGTGACAATTTGTATTCAGATTTACAATTTAAGGCTCCAGAGTCTGTACCTGAGGAACTGGGTCTTAATATTGACACACAAAATCTTACTGAGGCGAAGCTTTTTAGGGTTCGTCAAGTGTTAGGTAATTGGAAACATGCTTTTTCCAACAGTGCTTTTGACATCGGATGTACGGACACATTTAACATAAGATTGACCTCATAGATGAAAAGCCTTTCAAACAGCCTTACCGGAAAATACCACCCGGCATGTATGAGGAGGTCCGTCAGCATATACGTGATATGCTGGAAGCCGGTATTATAAAGGAGAGTAAAAGCCCATTCTCCAGTATTGTGGTTCTTGTTCGCAAGAAAGACGGTAGTCTCAGATTTTGTATTGATTACCGCATGCTGAACTCTCGAACCCGTAGAGATGCATTTATGCTCCCTCGATTTGACGATACAGTTGATACCTTGTGTGGTTCAAGGCATTTTTCAAATCGGGACCTGAGGTCAGGTTATTGGCACGTCGAGGTAGAGGAATCAGAAAGGAAAAATACCTCTTTTTCTGTGGGAACCTAGGATTCCGGGAAAGCAACCGGTCTCACCAATACACCAGCTCCATTCCAGAGATTAATGGAAAAGTGCATGGATGATATGCATCTCCGGGAATGTCTCATCTTCTTAGATGACATCCTGATATTTTCACAGACTTTTGACGAACACCTCGTTAGGTTAGAATCTGTCTTTGTCAGACTCCCGCAGAATGGCTTGAAACATAAACCCTCCAAGTGTAAGTTGTTAAAGTCTTCAGTAACACATCTCGGACATGTAGTTTCAGAGCAAGATATAGCGACAAACCCTGAAAAGGCGCCTGCTGTTAAAGATTGGCCAGAGCCAAAGAACGTAAAGGAGTTACGTCAGTTTCTGGGTTTCAGTGGCTATTACAGGCGTTTCATAAAGGATTACGCAAAAATAGAACAGCCTCTTAACCAATTATTACAAGGCCATGACTTGAAGAAAAAGTCCAAGACTGCTAAGACTCAAAAGTCTAAGTCAAAGCCTAAAACCAAAGCCCAGTGGGTTTGGGGTACACCCCAACAGGAAGCTTTGATTTGGTTAAACAGAAACTGATTCAACCTCCTGATGATGGAAAGGAGAAGGTTATTGCATACGCCAATCGAGGTTTGAGAGCCAGTGAACGGAATTATCCTGCGCATAAGTTCATTGAAATGGGCGGTTACAGAACAACTTCATGATTATCTCTATGGTAATACGTTTGAGGTTGTCACAAATAATAACCCCTTTACGTATGTGCTGGGTAAGGCCAAGCTGGATGCCACCTGTCACAGGTGGGTGGCAGCCCTCGCCAATTATAACTTTACTCTGATGTACCGAGCTGGGAGAAACAATGCAGATGCAGATGGTCTCTCTAGAATGTCTCAAATTCAGCCCGATGCTGTTAAGGCTATATGTCAATCAGCAGTCTCTGTGACTCCATTAGCGGATAGCATGTCGGATATTGCTGTGGCTCATGTGGCAAATGAGTTTACAGCGAAACCCGATACTCTTAGCACAGTAGATTGGAGAAAGGAACAAAGGGTTGATCAAGACATTGCCAGGGTTAAAGACCTTGTGAGAATGTTTTCATCCCAGGGGGAAACAATTACACAATGAGTCCCCATCTGTACAGAAACTCCAGAGAGGTTTGAGCAGGTTATATGTGCGTTCTCTATAGAACTGCTTCTCTCGACGGTCAGAAAGTAAAGCAGCTTGTTCTGCCAAGACATTACCATTCCCTAGCACTTAAAGGTGTTCATGATGATGTTGGACATCAGGGAAGGGAGAAAAATCTTTGGCTGGCACGGCGACGCTTTTACTGGCCTGGTCTTGAGAAAGACAAAAACATGACAGTTGAGACTTGTGGTCGCTGTATAAGACGTAATACACCAGTGAAAACAGTCGCTGAGCTAGTTCCAATAGAATCCTCAAGGCCACTTCAGATACTTTGTATTGATTTTCTAAGCCTTGAGAGATCCTCGAGTGTGTATGAGAATATTCTTGTCAAAACTGATCACTTCACCAGATATGCTCAGACAGTGCCTTGTCCCAATCAGACAGCATATACAACAGCTAAGGCATACGTTCATAGCCTATTACAGCTTTCCTGAGCAGCTTCAAAGTGAGCAAGGTCGTAACTTTGAGAGCAAAGTTATTAAAGAACTCTGTAAGATCGCAGGTGTTCAGAAAACTAGAACCACTATATATCACCCACAAGGAAATGGATCAGCAGAAAGATTTAATAGAACACTCCTCGAGATGCTAGCAACCCTTAAGGAGCACAAGAAACCTGACAGGACATCTTACGTGGCACCGCTTGTCCAAGCTTACAATGCAACAAAGAGTGATGCAACTGGATACCCAACTCACTATTTGATGTTCGGTTGGCATTCTCGGTTGTCAGTAGACGTATTCCTTGGAATAAACCCTGATCAACAGGAATCAGTAGATCCGGCATCCTATGTAGGTAAGCTACGTGGTCGTATGGAGTTTGCGTACGAGACAGCTCGTCGCACCACCTCCAGGAAAGCTGCTCAGAGCAAAGACCGTTATGACAGGTCAGTTCGGGAGTCAAAACTAGAGGTTGGTGACCGTGTCCTGGTAAGAAAAACCGGTCTTAAAGGAAAAAACAAATTGGCTGATAGGTGGGAACAGGAACCCTTTTTGGTATTTAATATTCAAAATAGTGAAATTCCCGTTTGTTAGATTGCACTTGAATCCAAGAAGGGACCCAAACGAACCCTTCATAGGAACATTTTGCTCCCTTTGAACTCCATTCCTGTGGATGTTCCCCCTAAGGAAGATAACCGCAATGTTACACAACCCAGAAAGTCAGCTCCCACTGAACGAATAGATTCAGAACCAACGTTCTCATCCGAGATTCTGTGCTCCTTCCTGTTGTGACAAGGCGCTCTAATAGACAGTTGAGAAACCGTGAGCCCCACAAAACCACAAACACTATACCAACAACTGTATCAATTGTTGAGCCAGGTACACAAGAACCGGAGAGACAAGATTCTGTTCTGGAGATGGTGAATAAATCTGAAATAGATCCATCACATGATTCCATACAGGAGGTGCCAAGCCAGTTGGGGCTATCCGGTTTTCTCATTGCAAGCTGCCAATACAGAGTCTGATGAGATCTTCGTATGAGGAACGACATACCGATTGTGAAATATTATTCGTATATATTTTAATGTATTGTTTTAATGAATTATCTTACTTTTACTCACCGGAATAGAAGTACCGGCTGTTAGGGGGCTCCCCGACCGCTGGGAAGGTTCCGCTGGGTGTTTTTTTTTGTATTTTAAACATCATACTGTGTTTCAACCCCATTTTTTTCCTTCATTTTATTCATTATCCTTCCATCCATTTGTTTTTGTAAGACCTACCCTGTTGTCAGGTATGTGGCTCCCAAACCGTCAGCAGTGGTTTGTCATTTTACATTAATATTCTTGAATTCTTGTTATCACTTGCAAATGTGATGATATGGATTTCATTGTTGGATTTTCATCTCATTCAAAGTGTATATAATCATAATTATATTGTACATGCTCATCAGAACTCTATCCTTCATCGGTACTTTTGTCAAGGGTAGGTAACTGTTTATTTGAGCATAGTCTAATTAGTTCCTTCTGCAAAGATGGTTCTTATCTATTCCTATGCTTTGTTCAAGTTGTTTGGTGTTATGAGTCTTATATATTATAAAGTCAATCATATAACCATCANATACATTACTTCCAGGTTAAAGGGACATCACCTGAAAAGGCGTTTTTTTAAATGAATGTATGTATTGTATGCACTTCCACTTATGTTACCTCGCTATCCCCATATTCATAGTCCGTTCCAAATGTCCAGTTTGACCACTTGAATTGTTCGGGAAAGCCCTCCTAAAAATAGCGCCGATAACGTCACCTGACTAGGCAGTAAACACGAGTGGTGCGAGCGAGATGAAACAGTTTCCAAAGGGGCCCCAAGAGAGGGGCTGTCAGGCAACTGCAACTTCTTACCGCACTATGAAACCAAGTTATATGATTTCTAAGTCCGTATTCAAGCTCATTGAACAGTAATTATTCATCATTAGAAGAAGTTAATTGCACACTTGCAAATATTCAGAATTTAAATTTATTTAGCTTTCAACATAAATTTGTTGCCAATAAATTTAAACAAGGGATTGGGCACAAGTTTTTACAATTTATCACAGCCTTCTCCCGTCATACATTTACAATTAAATGTCAACAATGATAATAGGCATAGACATAAAGTAGATCTATTTAAATATATATTGAATTTAGTACCGGAATGTGGCCGGTACAGATGGTACGGGGCTAAACACCTTCCCTACACCAAGGGACAAACCTTTCTGATTTTTTTTATTTATATTGCCGGGGCAGAGGAGGCCGAGTATTCATATTAGTACTAATTTCAATCTTGCATGTAAATACAAAAATAATCGTTAAATTCAGTAATATAACTAAATTATACCATTTTATTGGACCCGGTAATATTATAAATTATGTAAATCCACGGACTTCGATAACACGTATATCGGTGACCCAGAAAATACGCCGTGGGCCATCACAACAGTTATCCCTTGGAGGGCTTCATGGAAAAATCAAACTAACCAGTCACTTATCCCTTCCTTTCGCATAAACCACTGTATAATTATAGAAACACAAAGTAAACTCTCTCCGATACATGCCCATTAACATATAAACTAAGTTCATCTGTGTTCAAACTCAGACAAAGATAATAGCGAGTTTAATAGTTTTAGATAGTTATTCATACAGTATCATAAACAGCGCTAGCATTTCTGTCGATTCCATTTCAGCTCAACCGGCTATCCGGAAGAATACATGCACCGTACTAACTGCTACGGCAGTTATTTTCTCCTTTAAATACTGCCCACCTGCAATAATGATTCCGTAACGTACTCCTTGCGCTATCTTTGGACCATTTGGCGACTTTTCGTTTCGTAGGTGACACGGTACAACAATTTTTTTTTCGCTTACTTTACACGGCCAGTCATTTTGTTTACAAAGAAATGATGCGCTATGCGCATGCGCTAGTAGAGGGAAATCCCTGAACAAAAAGTTGGTCAGACAGGTAGAAATACCGATGCTTTTCTTAGATTCAATCATTTTTATGAATCTATCTCAGCCAAATTCGATCGTTATTTTCCATAAGGAGTCTCACTTGATATGTTTATGTAGTATTTGAAAAAAAGACAAAAAATAAAGTTACTTCACCGTGATGCCCCTTTAAAGAACACTATTGTTTCTAGAGCAATAGTCTCTAATTATGACAATTTATCAGTGTATAGATTCTGAGGAATAACTGTATGAGAAATGCCCGGACACATTTAACAAAGTGGGGGAGTATGTAGCCAGGTGTTCTAATACTACCATAAATAATCGCGCGTAACACCAGTGTAAGGAATGTATGAATGTGCACTTGCAGCACGGACCACCCGTCATAATCCAAGTCACCGCCGTCTCTCTACTTCACTCTTGACTTTACCTTTCGATGGGAACACAGGAAACCATCGAGAGCATAATCCAGTCACATTGTCCTTACTCGGGATGTTCCTGGTAAGTATTTATGTGGGAATGCATGGAAGAGTATAATTGAAACATAATAATCATTCGTATTATTTCATCAATTTAATATATATCCATTATTACATAGGTTTAGCGATGTATGAGTTATTATGTATGTTTATTAATAATATAGGTTTATTTGTCCACGGAATAAACATATCCTTGAATTGCAACGGCGTGGAGTGTTGTCATTGAGAACCTATCGCTAAATATATTTATAAAGCTATGATTAAATCACACACACACAAAAAGTATAATGCCGTCTTCTTGATTTGTTTTAATTATATTAGGATTGATATAAACAAAACCAAGAAGGCAAAGCCACCAGCAGAGGTGGGATATATTCTTTTGAAGAACGCAGATGATAGGAAACTGGAAAAGGACCTTAAACAGATGCTCAAGTCTACCGATACATCAACTGTTGCCCTTTACACATTCTCTGACTCGGAATCAGATGATTATGATATGAACAGAGTTTTGGAGGACTGTCCACCAAATAGCACTGATATAATTTGTAAATAATCACAGATTCTTACATTGAAAAAACATGTGCTTTAAGCAAGGGCCAGAGTTTAATCAACATGTGGCAATACCAAAGAAATTTCCGACTTACAGCTTCTAACTTTTACAAAGCTTCTCATTACAAAGGTGATGATGCTGATAATTGCATTGTCAAGTCTATTCTTAGTCCAAGTCATTTTTCTACTGAAGCAGTTGAGTTTGGTAATATTAATGAATCTACGGTCAGACGGCAGTATTTGGAATGTATGCAAAGGGATCACACTTCATTTCAATGTCAAGAAACAGGTGTTCCATGTACATCAGGAATATCATTACATTGCTGCATCACCCGATAGATTGTTGCATGTAAATGTTGTGATGCTGGTGTTCTAGAAATAAAGTGCTCTTTTAAATATAAAAATGAAATGCCCGTCACAGACTGCCATGTCCAAGATTTCTTCGTGTACTCTGGTGGATGGAAAGTACAAAGTAAAAACAGATCTGTCTTCACCATTTTATGTTCAAATGCTGGGACAGATGGCGGTATGCAATGTCAACATTCACATCCTACAATTTTGTATTACAATTATCAACATCATTATAAAGACAAAGAAATATAACTGTGTTTCCACTTTCCGTATACACCCTAGTCATTTTTACTTTTGAAGAACAAATATTAATGAAAATAGGAAATATTTCGGTTGTTAACTGCCCCACAAATACACTGTTAATTACATACTGTACAGTATGTAATGAATTGGAAAGAACTTCTGAAGCACATTTAAATAACCTTAATATAGACTTTTTATTTGTGCATTTGAAGTTGTACATACAAGAAAAAGTAATTCTGTCTAAGTTCGGTAGAACTGAAAGTTTGAAACAAAGCTCTTTTCAGATATTTGCCTTAATCATCAGATGAATGTAGCACTTTAAGCTAACATGTGTACTTGTGAACAAGAGGGACAATCAGTTACACAAAGCAGCAGCTCTCAACATTGATGATGATGATATGTTTTTCATGTTCACAGGCGAAATCTGTCCCAGAAGTTTAAATTATTTTAAACGTCGATAAGCCCGTTCCACATGAATACGCAGTGATGCTATCTTTATCGTTGTCTTTATTTCTTTGTTGTTTACATTTGTACTTTTGGCAAAGGAGGCAAGTGAAGATATACACCCTTGGATGTAAGGAGATCACGAATCTGAAATCCGCGGTCCGCCATAATGTGATCACCAGGTTTCTAAAAGTCTAAAAATTTGCTTTCCATGGTAATCTTTCTGTCGGAAATGTTACCAATTCAAAACTTGGAGACAAAATTGAAAGCACCATTTGGCTGTATATTTACTAAAGCCTTCAAAGTGTTAGGTGTCTTGTAAGAATAAATGTGCTGGCCTGGGCTCCCAAGTTGCTCGGTTTTTAAATATATAGTTCAGTAGTCATTAACAACGGTAGTGTCAGGGTATTTAAGTTTAAAACACATTGGCATGATTTTCTTAATTTTGTCTCTGGATGACCACTTGATTAGAGTGTCTAAAATTTGGCACAAATTATTTATCCAGCTTGAAAACAATGAGGAGATCCAGACTTGGCCAACTGATATCCCAAACAACACAGCTAGGGTGAAACTTTCCAAACCCAACCTAAGCCTTAACAGCACCAAACCAAACTCATTTTTAATGGTCAGCTTTCTTGATACTCCAGGTTTAACATGTCCATCTTGTTACCACGTTTTTCACCTTTCTAAAAGGAAATCTTGCCATAAAACTTTGACACAAAGTCTAACAACCTTATGAAAACAATTAATGATGGAGGGCCAGGGAAATGTTTCACAGACTGGTCGGAATCAAGAACCTTTTCCAAAAAAGCATCTCTGAAAATAGCATCTGAATGCATTTGTTGTTTCAGAGTGTCGTTTTTTTCCCCTCAACATTGCATTCTCATCCGTGAGATTAGCACGTTTTGTCTGGCAATGATGAAAAGGATGTTAACAAGATATGAAATGCATTAAATAAATTTATATTTACTATGCATTGCCACTTAATATATTCCTTTCAACCTACCAAAGTTAATTGTGATCTATTAACCATTACCCTAGATAAATGACTGTTGTGTCCTTGTGAATTATGATCTGACAACTAAATGATATTATTATTATACTGATAGCTTACCAATGTTAGCTATATCCCATTTATCAAAAAGTTAACCCCATGTTCAGTGAAATATGTCAAAATTCTTTCCAAACTTGCACTTCTAAAAGATTTGGTATAAATTGAATACTGGTATATACATTTCACATTTGGATTGATTAACTCCAACCTTTAAACCATTTAGCTTAATAAGTATTTTGCAAAAGGAGAATATAAATCTTTGCAGCATACAGCTATGGTTTAATCTGTAAAAAGTACTATTTATTTTACAAATTGTATACCTGTACCAAACAACGGAATGCTTCAGTTTTGACGAATTGTTAAATATTACAAATACAGCATTTCAACAATATCAATATTTTGTACATAACGCTTATTAAATCTATAATTGAGTCCCCTCATCCTTGATAATATTCTGTACAATGTATTCACTGTTAAGTACCAATGTACATAATAAATTAATATGTTTAAAATACCCGAAAGAAACAATTTTGTCCTGAAGCTCTGTTACTTGACAGTATAGGCGTGGTCCTGGTTGATGTCTGCACACTTAACAAGTGGTACATCTGCAAAATGCAATGTTATTATATAAAGCTTAGCTTGCTTATTCACAGATATGTGACAGTCAAATACATGTACCAAAAGTATCACCCACCCATGCAGGAATATTGAATAAGTACAGTAGTGGGAACACAAAGTTACACGATGTGCAATGTGCGCACGGAGTGTGCACGATGTATGCACGATGGGCGCACAGTTGAAATCTGGACGATTATTGCTTGGGCACTTTTGCGCGGACGATGGACGTTGTGCGATGACAATAGTGGTTGGTGTAAACAGAGAAATGGCTTCACAATAAATACGGCCTCGTTTTCAAACATATAAACTTTCTTTTTAAGAATATTTCTATATTCTAGCTACGTATATAAGCTGGTCATTCTATCTATCTATATTTTTATTTCAGAAATGATGTTTTAGATGTTTTTTAAACGACCCAAATCGCACATGTAAAATAACACATACATGTACTGACACGGTCACGTATACCGGGAAACATAGCCACTTTGTACCTGGACCGTAGTTTTCCCACCTGGGTCATTTACCTAGCTAGCCAAGGTGTGAAAATCCAGGTGAATGGATTATATAGACCAAAACAAATGCAAATAACAAATACTTAACGTCAAAACACAACGGTCATACGGTATCACATATCAACTCTCTTTGTAAGGCGCAGGCCAGGTAAAACTCTGATCAATCATCAAAATTTTATATTGGGAGCTATACCCATTCTTGACAGTCTAACGGTCACTGTAACACGCATTGTAAAAATAAACATAATCCTTATTAATTTGATGAGCAATTCATATGTACAGTGTTCCTTATTCCATACGATTTTTTTTCATTCCGTAATACTGATCAACCAATTCTACCAACGATTGTTAAATCGCACCATGTGGGCATGATGTATGCACGATGTGCGCGCGCTTGTTTTGGTGAGATGTGCGGTCCCACAACTGTATCAATTTTAACTCTTCCACAAAATTTCACCTTCTCGTAATTGAAAGTGAAAGAATGAAGACACTTGTGTTAAGGAATGGCTGGTTAGTTGTATCTATAATAGTTATGTGTTCATTATACTATTAAAGTATATGTCATGATGATGATTATGTGTTTGTTTTTACCTTGTGCCATGTAAAATGGCTGACAGTGACAATCAATGTTTCGTTATATCCTACATATGAGGAGAAAAAAATGAAAATAATTAGTCAATTAGATAGAGATATTCTTGATAAATAACGACACGCAAAGAAAACTGTCGCGTATACCCGATTGATATAGTATATTGGAAGCAAATGACGAGGACGCCATCTTTTATCAGGGGGTGTATGTGGCAGGCACCTATTAAGTGCTTCGTCAATTAAAGTTTTAAGTATATAAATTCTCCTTTTTATTCTTCTTCTGTATATCTTTTACATTCTTAACTTATTTTGCATTTACTCTATTCATTTACTTTTTATACGTCCATGTCCAATTTGTGCGAGTTACGCGTTGTACCCGTGTTTATGTCCTGTTCACCTGCGTTACCTGTGTTCCTGTCGTGTTTGTCACGTGGTATCCTATATTCATGTCCCAGAATGTTGGGGTCCGGTATCTCTGGCCAAATACGACGACGGAGAAGGACGTTTATGTCGTGTCTATTTGAGCCCTCTGGTATTGGCAAGATAGTTGCATTTTGCTGTTACACAGCGGTAAGTGTTATAAGTGAGAGAGTATTGTTTGTATGTAGGTTTTAAATATTAGATATTATGTATAATTTATAATGAATACAATTGTAACATAAATTATTAACTTTTAGATAACACGTGGTTTTGGAGATTCTATTTTAGTCGCTAGTTTAGTTTCACAATGTCCAGAAAACGTATATGAATATTCTTCTCTAAGTAACTGCTGAATAATTGGTAGTTATTCTATTATTTTCTTCTATATTAATTTAATACTATTATTAAATTGAGTTAATATTAAAATGAATGAATGTTATATTTGTGAGCGCAGGAGCGTACGAATGTGTATTTATGGTTTGTATTTGTCATTTGTAGATATGTGTTTATGGGGTTACCCGTAATAAACAACCTAAGAGAACCCTAACGCCGGTGTTGGAGTATTGTTTCATGACCCTCGCATTGGAATCCGGCTACATATATATGAAGAGTATTTGTTTCCAGCATAGGTCTAAAGACGATTGTTGAAATTTAAGCCAATTTGGCCACTTTGGGGCATGCCCCTCCACTCCTGTGTTTTATAGTAACAAACTGTCATCTTAGGGTTATAATTCCAATCAAATTTATGCATCTGAAGACCTAATAATGAAAAGTATTTGCTTCCAATGTTTCCGAGTGTGAAGATTGGTGAAATTCAAGCCAATTTGACGCATTTCGGCGGCCTCGCCCCTCCGCCCCTGGAAGTGGGCCAGGCTAAAACATTTCTTAGTATCAAACTGTCATCTCAGGGTTTTAATTGAAATCAAGTTTGATTTTTTTCCCATAGAAAGTGAACAAACTAAACCAAAAAAAAAACAATTTCCTATATGAACCATATTTAACTCCACCCCCTCCCCATGGGCGTGGCTTTGCAATTCACAATTTCGATAAAGCACCTCAATACCATTCCATCTATGAAGAATATTTATTACCAGCTGGGTATAAATAAGATTGTTGAAATTTAAGCCAATTTGACTACCTTTGTCCCCACCGCTAAGCCCCAAGAGTCAAACCTATAATATCAGGGTTATAATTTAAATCATGTTTGAAATATTTCCAATTGAACATGAAATAAATATACCCAAAAGTATCATTTTCCTATATAAACTATAGTAAACTTCACCCCCAGTCCAGGGACAAACGTGTAGGACGGTTTCCAAATGTATCTCAATAAAACGTAATGAAAAATCACCTACTGGTCTAAAAACTACAAATAGAAGGGAGTGGTGAAAAACGACAGTCATTACATGGATCAGGGGAGCATACATTATTTATTCTCGGCAGGTAATTATAGTGAGTGATATAAGCCATTCGTAGAAAAGTTCAACTAGCAGATACGTATGATACAAAGGAGAATTGGAGATTAATGTCTATATCTGATTTCAAGGTTTAGCTAGCCGACAGGTATCTTTTTGTATTCCTGTAGTGTCAACACATGTAAAAAGATTATACAGCGTAGTGTGGTATAAGCCGAATTTCGTCGTCTGCGACTTTGACTGTTACGTTCAACTTTGTACTGAATTGTAGTGGTTTTGGCTTTTACTAGATATACGTTCCCTTAGTCGCGATATTAGTAGTACTCTGGGGTGCCGTCCGGGGTTTTCGGAGATAATTTCTGTCTGGTTTGACGAATGTCTGCTTCGGTAATCGGGGTTTATTTGTTATGACGGCCATCTTGCAAGGTGAGTGGGAGACAGGTGTGTAATGCACTGTCATTGGTCGAGACCGCAGTGGTGGAGCCAATCACTGAGTCTCTTATTAACTTGCGGGTTTCAATCCGGGTAAGTGCACTAGGGGTGAAGATGTCAGGGCTATATAAGTCGCACACGTGCATGAGACCATGCCTTTCCCTGCCAGAACGAGCTTACATTACTTATGACAACGTTCTGAAACCAGAGTGCAACGTTCACTTTCATGTTCGTAACGTAATTATAAGGCTTCTTTTCGAAAACAGAGGTTCCCTGTAAGTAGGGCGGAAGAATTGTACCTCCTGCCCCCAATTTCACGATCGTAAGAGGCGACTAAATATGGGACCTTATCTCTTCTCTCCTTTCTAAATAACTTTCTTCCTAATAACTTTCTTCCTAATGTCTCCCTTGACAATGCCTCACTTTTGGCCATATGTTGAGCGTTCGCCCATGTGAGGAGGGCTTTGGGTTCTGTCCCCTGGCCGAGACATACCAAAGTCTTTAAAAATGGTAGTTTCTACTCCTGCTTAACGCTCAGCAAATAAGGAGTGGGACGACTGGTTCACCCGTTGTCAGTATAATGTGACCTGGTGGGGCGTCCTGCTGGGTGTCTTATCACTGGTCCATTTTGGAAGATCATTGAATCTGCTAAAATGTCCTTGAACTTAATCCTCAGTTGCTTTTGCTGAGAGAGAATCTAGAACAGTTTTCTATGGATGTGTCTTACCTTTTAACAGGAGAACCTATATTCCGAGGGGTACATATAAACAAGAACCCAGTTTATCAGTCATTATTTGAATGTGAGGGTAACCCTGGTTTAGATACATACACTCAGATGGCCCTCGAACTGATTACTGGTGGTATGCTACTCATCCTTGAACGGCACGCAAAAGACCAGCTTCCTGGAGGTAGGTATTTTGAACCAGACATCAATGACGAGTTCAGGGCAATGTCTGTTCCTACCACAAATACCTGCTCCGAGCGAGATTTCGCACAGTTAGATCTCAATGAGACCCAAGCCATCAGTAACTACTGAATGCTTTGAAACCATTATCATGTGGACCAATAACAAAACCTCAGGTTGGCTGAACTCGATGGATCCAACTAAAAACTCTTGAGACCCTCGATGATGCAAGAGCTGCTGCTCCAACCATGATGAAAGCATTCAAAGAAAAGAAAACACAGTTATATAATTATAAGCAAGTGTTATTACGAGCAAAACAAGAAAAGAAGGCAAAACAAGAGAACAGAATATATACACAAAAGGTCAAATCAACTACCAAAATAAACGAAATTGGGGGTATAGGGTTATCGGCAGATGATATTTTATCATACAAGGAGACACTGTCACCTTGTTCTAAATCTGACGAGGGTCAAGGATAAGTTCTACACTGTGGTAGAACTTGAGGAAAATATGAAAGAAATAATTATGTTGAATAAAGATCTAGAACATGATCTTCTCACTGACCTAATTGCCACCTACAGAGGTCACCACCAAAATTGACAGTGCAAAACAAAAAATGACTGCACGGTTAGATGATGGCAGAAGAAAGATAATGGTTAGTCACCAACAGTGTCTCCTGTCACAACTTATTGAAAATCTAGAAAATTTGATTGGCAAAATCATTAAACATAAATTTAATATCCCAAACACAGGAAGTGGAATAGTTTGTAGGCCATTTGTTTGATCTGAAAAAGAGTAATGGGGAAAAAGTCAAAATACACTGTACAGTATGACGGAGAGGATGATCCATGCACATTTCCACTCCTTGCTGATATTGATAAAGGAGATCTACTTGTATGTAAATGATAAGAACATTCTGCTGACTAAAATGGTCTTTTAGACATTTAGTCATATGACTAACCTGTCTGACTTCATTGGATAACAGTTACAATATAAACTATTTATAATGAGAATGTCTGAAGAATGTCTGAAGCGGCTCATATACCTAATACCTAATCCTATATATAATATTGATTGTATACAGCAGTCATGTGCATGTACCTGGTATATATTTCCAAATGTTTAAATGATGAATACAGACAAAGTAGTCACTTTTGAACGTGGAGCCTACTATATTAATAATATGAACTATTTACGAGACTGTCTGAGGCGGCTATTATACTTTAATTAGTTAATTAGATATAGTATGTCCTCGCCCATGGATCTCGTGGTGTTTTTGTTTCTAAGTACCAGGACCTGTGGAGTCCAGACCGGTTTAGCAATCCTATAATATTGACTGTAAACAGCAGTCTTATGTGTTATAATGTACCTGGTATATATTTCCAAATGTTCAAATGATTGATACACAGGATAAGTAGTCACTTCAGATTGAGGAGACTACTTTATGAATAATATGAAATATTTATGAGACTGTCTCTGTAAAGGAATTTTACCTCATCAAGCAATTTTGTGTAAATAGGAGCTATATGTAAGCATTTACAGCTACTTCAATGAGTAGCTCTTATCAAGTCCTTTTTTATTCATATCATACGTCATATTTGAAAATTGAAATATTTTTTAACGAAAATCCAATATGGCCGGCATTTTTTTTAATATAATTTTAAGTCGAAATTAATGAATTGCTCTCAAATATTAGCCATCAAATAGTTCAATATAGACACAATAGATGATTTTTGCAAGTTATATGGAACAAGAATATATATGGTTATGATAGGTTCTTATTAAAACATACTGTATTTAATAATTATTTGTCCCTATGTTTGGTAAATTATGACAATTCTGGTGCCATAACCTACCTAGTGATACATATAGAAACACAGCAGGACTGATTACATAATGGCGATATAATTAATAACTAAAAATGCTATAACTTTGGTTATACAATGAAGATGAGATATTTCAACAAAATAAAGTTTGTTGTGCTTTTAATGGTGGTATCTTTCAATGTATACAGAAAACAGCTACTTTTATTAAGTACAAAAAATGACATGACAACAATTAGTTAGGTAATCAAAATTAAGAAAAAATATAATTTTATTATTTCCGAGTTATGGTATAATTCAAACGGTTGATTCTCGGAAGCACGACGCCAAATCAGCAACGGGTGTTTATGCAAATGTGTTGTCATTTCGAACACTAGTTCTATTGTCTGATGATGTTTATATGTAATTATTGATCGCTCTTGCCTTCAACATGGCTACTTCCGGAAGAATTAATGAAATTTTAAATAGAGAATATAATGTATGTGATGAAGTAAAAATGTTTGCATCACGATCACTTTGAAGTTTTGATAGACATGGCTCCTGGTTAATGTCTTAAAATAAAAGTTTATTTGGGAATTAGTCAGACAAAATGAAGATAGCGTGCCTTTGGAAGCCAGTGGGTCTATGTTTACATGGTAGTGTAAACATCGGACATTGCTCAACAAATGCTACTGGCGTTCGTGGTTTAAAAATACCATTTAGACAATAGGTTTATAGTTCCATTTGTTGAAGCTAAGACATTCAAATACTGACGACACGAGACTGTAAGTCTCTAGCGTATGAGAAGGTACACATGTCTTAACATTTCACCTGTATTATATCCAAATGTTTAGGCAAGACATTGAAGGAGTGTTCGAATGCGCAACAAAAACATTGTAGACGACTGACAAAAATATCTAAAAGGAGCATAGTGTGATTGAAATAGTTTATATTGTTGTACGTGTTCCGAAAGAGATGCTTAAATCGGGCACCTTCAGGACTGCAGATATATCGAGAGTGGACTTTATAACCGGGATTTTTTGTCAGCACTTTAAAATGCGGCAACTAAAGGCAGACAATTGTTTTAGATTACGTTTTCTGTAATGTACAAGCGTTATTGCTGGTGCTTTATTTCAATTTTTGAATTACGTTTTCTTGCGCTATTTGAACTTAAAAACTAATTATCTGTAGACATAAATTGATTCATAGCTATCTATTCTAAGACTACATCATTGTTATAACTGATTTGTTGACACATTTATTTATTTATAAATATTTTTGCAAAAAGTGATCCGATTTGAGTACTGCCACCTTCCACAAAACTGTTGAGATACGCAAGAAATGTAGATGCGTTATGATTCGCGTGGATTCGTTTGTCGTAGTTACCCTTCGTAATGACTCGTATGCAAGTGTGTGCCGTTCGTTTTTGAACGTCAACCAATCGTTACAATTCGCTTTCATTCGTCATGAAATTTCGGATTTAATTAGCTTCAATACGTAATTATTCGCTACATTTCGTACAAGCTCGCACACTATCGCAAATATTCGTCACGGGATTGTCCTCGATCGCTTGATATGAAAATTAGCTGATCACGACCTGATAACTTGCGACCTCTAACGCCATTTAACGAACGCTATGCGAAGCCTTTCCGATTGGTTGACGTATTGAAACGAATTTTAACGAATGATAGACGAAAGTTTTATTCGCCACAAATTTTCAGCATGCTCAAAATTTTCCGACGAACAAGACTAATAGCAACGGACACAAAAACTCACAAACGCATCCATACGAACACACCAACGATGTAAAACGTACATATACAAATGGGAACGAATTTTACTCAAGTCCTATTCGCCAGTACACGCCTTTAACGCGGCAGAACGTGACAAAACTTTAAAGGGCCGTGTGATGCCGGGGAATACGCATGCGTCCCGTCCCACCACGGACCGCTTCTAAGTTTTGTTGCGGACTTTTACGTACTGTCACGTTTTGTTGCGTTCATCCCGTTTTACTACGGCCTACTTGGTTTCTCATTCGCACCGTGAATGCTGTGGTGGCAACTTTATTTTGACAGTTTAAAAACCTGGCCCGGCAATTACAGCCTGTAGCGTTTGCCCATCCCGTCCCCCTACGTTGTCTCACGTCCATCCCGTTTTTTCCACGAAGGCCTCAAACGCGATTACCGTGGCTGCCGGAAACATTATGTAAATGTAGTATACCGATATATGTAGTTAGTAACAACAGGTGTATTCCCCTCTCTATCCCCAACCTGCGGGACTAAAACTACAATATTAAAAACAAATCTTCATTACACAATATCTCACCAAATTTCGAAAGGTATTGTTGAGATATTCGGTTGAATAACATGAATATGGAATCGCAAATGATTAATTTATAATACGATGTTCGTCACTACTGGTATCTCTTTAGAATTTTTGAATGGCAATGGGTACTTTGTTTTCCTTAGAAAGCTGCTCTGGTTCGTTAGCCACAGTAAAATCCATGTTCTTAGAAATGTTATCATTTGCGTCAAACTTCTTCAAATAAGCAATGCCACAACAGCTGCATAGCTTCGTTAAGGGTATTATCCATCCAGACCTTTTCCCTTTACGAGAACAAAACAGCTGCCAATTAGCCGTTATTTTTACCACATGGAAATGGCAACGCGCCTTTGGCTGAGGTGACAATGTTTGAGCCATAATTACAAATCTATTGAAGATGTTTGAGTGTCGCCTACACCGTTTCTACTATCAATGGCTGCGATTGCACGGAAAGACCGTAAATACAGGTTATATATCAAATCGTACGCAGGCAGCAAGACGGAAAGTGCGTATAGTAATTACACTATTATTTTAAAGGAATTCGAAGTGACTGAAAGTTCAATGATTAAGCCTATATAAGATAACATTTCGATAAATGACATTGTTTACCTCAAAAGACACGTCCTCTGTTTACGCAAATAGCAACATTGATTTATTTCCTAAATCATGATATTATGCAATGGAGGAAAGTCTTAAGCCGGATATAAAAAATGATCAAATTGTTTAATCCGCAAATCCGCGGGTAAGGGTTCAAGCCTAAGAAATTAGAAAACCTTTAGCCTTCGAAATAATGTTTCTTATATGTGTATTACACGTGAAGGGTCGTTGACATTTCGGGGAGTTGCAATTTACTATCTACATTTTTTTTAAACATTAAACTTGTAAAAGAAGAACGGCAATATGCATGTCTTCCACAAACGTCAAATGGAGTGTATAACCTCAAGTGACCTATATGAGCTCAATTGACGGATACGATTATGTATACCCGCGTTGGTGTAACTTGAAAATAATTAAGGTTAATTTTCCCCTTTTCTGAAGTGCATCGGTTTCAACAAATTTGGAGCGAGAAAAACTTGGAGGAAGGGCAAAGATAAGGTTCAACTTTTAACGAATTGTGTCTAAAGAGTCATAGGACCATCATCATTGGTGAACCCGCAAAACGTCTTCTTCATATTGAGGTGAGGAATAAACATTGTTACATCTGCAGCAGATCTAAAACAACCCATACTTAACCACCGAAACATTAACTGTATCAAAACATTGGATAGGCTTCAGTCAGGCTATGGAACGTGACATTTTGGTCGGAGGTTTTAAACAGGCATAACAAGTACATGTTGTACGGTACATGAGATAAAAAGTTGATGGAGATTCGTCTGTGTTCGCAAAGATTCAGGAGGAAGTACCAATATGGTGTAAACAGTTAGTGACGCAAGGATGCTCAAACAATGTGTGCAAGTGTCTACTGTCAAGTCTTTGAGAAACATGTGGCTGAGAATAAAAGGGGAAATATAACTGAGCAAGTCGGTACGTATTCTTTTTGTCAGTGTTGTGAGATATGCAATTCAGATGAAATCAAAGGTGGAAAAAACAACAACACATGTACGTTACTATCAAATGACATAAGAAACTATATCCACCACATATTTGGTAAACATGAAAGATGCATCGATTTTTGATTCATATTGATTCATCTTTGACCAAAATTAAGTATTGTAATATAAATTTTGATACATGTTATGTTTTTCTTAGCAGGAAAATCTGCTATCGCTAGACACATTATCCGGACACATTTCCTCAATCAAGTAGCAACAGAAGATACCACACAATTTCCACAGGACATCCTCGCGCAACCAGGTAAACACTAGTATTTACAACACATAGGTGTGAGCATCTGGATTGTTAATCTTGTTCATTTTGATGTTTCGAAGAAGTCGACAGAACTTTCTTGGAAAAAGAATCAACCATCAGTGGATTACAGATGAAGGTAAAGGAACCACAGAATGATATATTAGAACAGTTTTGGCACAGATTAGGGGAGTAAATGGTGAACAGTTGTCTGTCTATGAAATTTTGTACAATGGAGATGATGAAACATTTGAATTGACCATTTATTAGAAGACTACTAGAAACACGGCGTGACGTTTTGGGATTTATGAGGTATTTCAATTGTAGCTAATCTGTATGATGACAAATGTACAGCTACAAATTCAGAATAGAACAACCCTTACATGTGAACTAACAGGTATTACATGTTTTAAGATTTTGGCTTTGTATTTGGCACGATTGTGAAAAAAGTAGTTTCCAACCTTTCATAATGACAATGTTAAGGACAATTGTAAATTGTCATTCCAATTAACAGACATTATGTGTATACTTTGAATTCATTCTGCGTAGCATCATCTTTCATAAGTATTATATTATATGTTTGACGTAGTACCATGATAATTAGAAACAATTTTTCTCTCGGTCATTTTGATTAGAAACAATTTTTCTCTCGGTCATTTTGATATGTAATATGTACGTATTTTATACATAAAACAAATTGTGACTGTTTCAAATTCTCTCCTTTCTAAATAACTTTCTTCTTCCTAATGTCTCCCTTGGCAATGCCTCACTTTTGGCCATTTGTTGATCGTTCGCCCATGTGAGGAAGGCTTTGGGTTCTGTCCCCTGGCCGAGACATACCAAAGTCTTTAAAAATGGTAGTTTATGCTCCTGCTTAACGCTCAGCAAATTAGGAGTGGGACGACTGGTTTGCCCGTTGTCAGTAGAATGTGACCGGGTGGGGCGTCCTGCTGGGTGTCTTCGGCAGTATGTTTCAGTGAGGTAGCACTATAAAGTCGGCATCAGTTCCACGCTATCACAAGGAGACAAACACGAACATATTGCAGCCTCCCAAAATACACACAATAGTTAATAGGACGTTAAACAAAATCAAATAAACAAACAAACAAAAATGTTTCAAATTCTAGCTTTTAAAAGGGGTCGTACACGTTAACATACGCCGGTCAAAGCATGCATAATCGAGAAACGACACCTGTTTTGCATAAATGACCACGCTAATGCTGTGCAATAACAACGGTTTACCAAATTGTGAACATTTTTGATGGCTCTAAAACACGAAATGAAATGAAATGAAAAATACTTAAAACAAGCATGTTCTAACACAGTTCATACTTTTTCCCATAGGAAACCAAGAAACCAAAATGTAGTTGCCGTTATAGCTCACCGATATCTGAACAGCAGGATGACAGCAATACAAAAATCCGAAATTCTGCGAACAAATTTAGAAAATGAGTGATGCAGGAAAAAATGAGTGATGCAGGAATTAATTTCTGAAATTGCCTTTCCAAGACCTCAACTTATCTTTATTAATTGTGCGCAAAATATTCGGAATTGAACTTTGTTTATCCCCAAAACGAAAATAAGGAAGTTCATAACAAAGTACAATTGAACAAAATGATGCACAGGATGAAGAGAATGTAATCCCCGAAAAGGATATGATAACTCTCACTAAAGCATTTATTTACTGAAATTGTCTGAGATTCGATGGTTTGTTTGTTTGTTTGATTTTGTTTAACGTCCTATTAACAGCTAAGGTCATTTAAGGACGGCCTCCCCTGTGTGCAAGATGCATGCGTGTAGTGTATGTGTGTGTATTTTGGGAGGCTGCGATATGTTCGTGTTCGTCTCCTTGTGATAGCGCGGAACTGATGCCGA
>NW_018404383.1:403797-414220 GCF_002113885.1 Mizuhopecten yessoensis
CCATTTTTAAAGACTTTGGTATGTCTCGGCCAGGGGACAGAACCCAAAGCCTTCCTCACAGGGGCGAACGCTCAACAAATGGCCAAAAGTGAGGCATTGTCAAGGGAGACATTAGGAAGAAGAAAGTTATTTAGAAAGGAGTGAAGAGATAAGGTCCCAAATTTAGTCGCCTCTTACGATCATGCAATTGGGGGCAGCAGGTACAATTCTTACGCCCTACCTGCAGGGACAAGATTCGATGGCTGCAAGGGATAATTACAATAATGACATTTCTTTTAAATGTACAACCCTCAATCATGGCATATAAGCACACATTACTATTGGGTTTTTTTTAATGTCATTATGTTTTGACACACAAAATAAATCACAGCGCACCCCTGGGGTTCAGCATAAAGGGGAAAGGCAACAACTGGTTTACCCATTGCAAGTATGTGACCGGGCGGAATGCTGTGCTTTGTGCCTTCGGCATGGCATTTCAGTGAGATAGCACTATGAAGTCGGCATCAAATCCGCGCTATAACAAGGAGACGAGCACACCAAAATAACCGGACTCCTGTATACACACACGCAAGCACGCATACACTACACACATAGAGGCACGTCCTTAAATGACCTTAGCTGTTCATAGGACGTTAAACAAAATGAAAGCAAACCAAACAAAACTTCAGTGTTTAGCTATTGTGAAGGCCATCGAGCAAATATATTCAGCCTCATCTTTTAACATTCTGCACACACACACGCCAGCATGCATACACTACACACATAGAGGCACGTCCTTAAATGACCTTAGCTGTTCATAGTTTGTTTGTTTGTTTGTTTTTTTGATTTTTTTTAACGTCCTATTAACAGCTAAGGCCATTTAAGTACGTCCTCCCCTGTGTGCAAGATGCATGCGTGTAGTGTATGTGTGTTTATTTTGGGAGGCTGCGATATTTTCGTGTTTGTCTTCTTGTAATAGCGCGGAACTGATGCCGACTTTATAGTGCTACCTCACTGAAACATACTGCCGAAGACACCCAGCAGGACGCCCCACCCGGTCAAATTATACTGACAACGGGCGAACCAGTCGTCCCCCTCCTAATTTGCCGAGCGTTAAGCAGGAGTAGAAACTGCCATTTTTAAAGACTTGGGTATGTCTCGGCCAGGGGACAGAACCCAAAGCCTTCCTCACAGGGGCGAACGCTCAACAAATGGCCAAAAGGGAGGCATTGTCAAGGGAGACATTAGGAAGAAGAAAGTTATTTAGAAAGGAGTGAAGAGATAAGGTCCCAAATTTAGTCGCCTCTTACGATCATGCAATTGGGGGCAGCAGGTACAATTCTTACGCCCTACTAGGACGTTAAACAAAATGAAAGCAAACCAAACAAAACTTCAGTGTTTAGCTATTGTGAAGGCCATCGAGTAAATATATTCAGCCTCATCTTTTAACATTGTCATTTTCATCATCACTCATCACGTATTTTTTAACTGGAAGCAAGAGTGCCGTTCATATAAATTCAGCCACTTTACCATCCGGAAGTTACTAGTGTCTGTTGAACTATCATAAATCATACCATCCCAGTTGAATGTCCCCATAATGGTGATGTTGTATATGTTTTGATAACAATCAAGTACTATCAAGGAACTGGCAGGTTCATTACGACGCAAAAGCAAAAATAAGCGTCATCACCGACGCCATTCATATAATCACCCTTGGTTCATCCTCTATCATAAACAATCCACAACTATCACCAATTCACTGGCTATCCAGTAATAGTGTCCAGAAACGCGCAATCTGGACTCTTGTCGGCAATCACTCATTTTACTTAAACAGGAACACGATACACATACACACGACCACATTGGCATCATACATACAGACCCCGAATGTCGGTGGAAAGTGTCCAAGAGCACAGGGAATGGACAATGGTTGGCTATGACTGATCTCCCTACATTTTAGGTAAGGTCATACACTGTACTAATAATTACTTACTGATTAATAAGTACGTTAATTTTAAACAATTTGAAATCATCCATGCAATCATATAGACTGTTCGGAGTGGATCTACCTACGAATATAAAGTTAATATGATAAGTCAGTATTTTGGATCTGTACCTCGATATTAAGCTGTCTTCAATATTACATTACAGGTTAACGTATCATCAAGAGAGTCTTAATATATCCATAATAACCAGTCGTCCCACTCCTAATTTGCTGAGCTTTAAGCAGGAGTAGAAACTACCATTTTTAAAGACTTTGGTATGTCTTGGCCAGGGGACAGAACCCAAAGCCTTCCTCACAGGGGCGAACACTTAACAAATTGCCAAAAGGGAGGCATTGTCAAGGGAGACATTAGGAAGAAAAAAGTTATTTAGAAAGGAGAGAAGAGAAAAGGTCCCATATTTAGTCGCCTCTTACGATTAGCTAAATTTGCTTTAAAACGCATCTCCTGCTTAACGCCAGAGAGGATTTCAACAAAATTTAGTCTGAAGCATCACTAGGGGAGGGCAATCATTTCTTAAAAAGGTGAGGTTGGTTTGACACTTGGGGCTAGGAAGACCGGGCCCCAAACAGGAAAAGTATTTAATATGTTGCTTTAGGACACTTATACCCCCTAATTGCCGGAGTGGATTGTACAAAATTTGGTCAAAAACGTTATTGATGAAGAACAAACATTTCTAAATTGAATGAGGTTGATTGGACCCCTGCGGTCCTAAGAAATGGTACAGCTAGATTATCATATTCTATGGTGTGCTTTTCATAAATTGTTAAAAATTGGTTTCTAGGTTTATAAAAGCTTATAGTTGAATGAAAACTAAAGTATTGTCTCATTACGCCCTATAATATGACATATTACTTATTTCAAAATCTGTTAACCTGGCAACTCAATGGAGGCCCCTGAATAGTTGAAAGTCAGATAGTGTGGTCCCAGTTCGGTTATAACATAGATCTTGTTTGGTTTTGAGGAAATTTCATATAAAGATGTACTAATGCATTCAGTTGTAATGACTTAAATATAAAACCAGGTGAGCGATACAGGTCCAATGGACCTCTTGTTACATACTACTTACAAGCTCTTTTTATACATTCTCGTCTCATAGTGGATATAACCTGTACTAACACTACCTTCGTTAAATCAATAATTTAAAACTTCTTTTAACTCAATAATACAATCACACTTGCTGATCTTTTCAAAGATTCTAACTTAAAGATCTCGCATGCAAAGCTCATACCATAGTGTTGTTCCCTTAACTATGACATTATTCGAGAGATCTTACTAAAAGTGAAACTTGTAATTCTTGACATTCATGTGAGAATGTGTCCCTACTGCAAAATTCGAGTGCTTTGAATATGCAGTTTGATTTGGAAGTAATTTTCGTTGGAATGTCAAAGGTTTAGATTGACAGTACTGCAAATATTTCTGGATAATCAAAATCAGAAAGATTTTAATTCGATTTTATTCAACTCAATAAAATACATGTTTCCATTTTTACCATATAATTGTTAATGCTTGTTTTGCGAAGACGCTCATTTGCGTCTAGGTCCTTCTACACATTTCACTTAAAACAGATTTAAACTAACTAACAAAGAAATATAGCTCTGTGTCGAATTTTTAAGATTTCTAAATTGAAGTGTCCCTGTACTATTGCGAAAACCCTACTATGCATTAGGTTTCATAAATCATTTCTGAAAAAAACAGCCTTCCAATACTTTTTTGAAAATCAATAGAGATGAACTGATCAACAACAATGATTTGAGTGATATTTCAGCTTCTGAAAGTGCTTTAATAAATTAAATCTTAATTATTGAAGTCAGGGCACTGTTATACTTAACTTACCAATAAGCCGAACTTTCTTTTTTGTTACCAGCTGCGACACCAGTCTAATTCTTGCTCGTACAATAGTATTCCTATTACTCCTTAAGACTACATTATGGCAATTCCAAAAACCGTTATAAAAAGTAAAACCTATTTCCAATACAAGTATTAAAGACGGTTTTTTTCTCCTCATTTTATTCCTATATATTTTTCCTAGTAAGTCGAGATTTGTTTAATTACAGTTCTATATTTACAAAACAACTTTCCGTAACTTTTCTGTTCAATTGTAACAGATAATCGTCCAAAACGAAACGAGATTTGGAATAAAATTGTGCTCTGAATGAGTTGTCTATTTGATTAAACCAGGGCTGAACACACTGATTGTGTTATGTTTTTGTAAAAGCATAATCTCTTCTGCGGTAATTCTACTAGTCAGGGCTTCCCCACACATTGTAAAAAAATACCCTCATTCATTCGTTGGAGTTATAATCTTTACTTTTTTATAAATTCAATCTGTTTCAGAAAATTGGATTGAAAATTGTAATCTACAAGCACTGGTCCGAGATCAAAAGTCAAGACTTTTTCAAAATTACCCAAGAGAGGGAAAAGACTTTGGACGACACAATCAAATTTCCAACTAATCTGAAACCAGCATTTCTTTCAAAAACTGTCATACTTAATTTTCGCTGAAGAGACAAAAAGAGGCCTTTGAAATAATCAACGTCTGGTGCACTCTCTAGAAGAATCTGGAATTACATAACAACTGAGTCAAGAATGCTTTTCTACATTCTTCAAACCGATGGCTTCAAAAAATATATTTACCCTCTAAACAATTACAAGAAATAAAACATACAAGTATACTTCATAAATTAACACCATTAAGAAATCTTTCTGTTTATAAACACTAAGAAATACTAATTGTAATGTCGTTATTTTGTAACGAATGACCAGGTGTTGTGGGTACTATTGTTCTAATATGATACTATTGTTCTCCGTATATAACCAAGTCTTCAACATATGTTGCGATGTTAATATGTTATTTAACAAGTGGCCGTCAGAAAAAGATGACATGGATCCCCTCACTCCTCCTTTTTAGAACCCAGTATGTATCCATTCTGACACATAATGTACCTCGTTGCTGCAGACTTGATGATAAACTATGGCGTGACTCCGATTTGTGTCATTAATGATTTGGTTGATTTGTAGAAAAAAAAACATTCATTTGAACTAAAAACTAAAATATACAATACTAGTACACGGATTGTTCGGCAAACCCCATCACAATATTCTTTTAAGGTAACCATAAAAAAAAACTTGTCGATGACAATTTCGATATATTTGCATCTTGAAGTTACAAACGATTATATAGTTAAGGAAGCATAACTCAAAAATAAAACTAATAAAGAAAATATGGTGAAAGATCTGTCTTCATTTCTAGTCTAGCATTTAAAATTATGTCCCTCTTGTAATATTTTTAGAGCTCACTTATGTATTTTGTTTTACGAATACATCTTCTTTCGCTCTTTTTCTGAACAACTACACTAAATGCTAACTTTCGTTGATTGAAATGATTTATTGCTATTTTGTGCTTTTGTTAAAACATCTCTTTTTTTCTGTTTTTGATGCAGTTTTTCATATCTATAGCAGAATTATGCACACTAGTTTGGTTTTTGTTTTATTTTGTTAAACGTCATATTAACAGCCGTAAGGTCCTTAAAGGACGTGCCTCCATGTGTGTTGTGTAAGTAAACTTGCGTGTATGTGTGCTGTAGCCACGGTATGTTGGTGCACTTGCTTCCTTATGATAGCGCAGATATGATGCCGACTTCATAGTGGTATCTCACTGAAATACCGTGCCAAAGGCACCCAACACAGCATTCCGCCCGGTCACATACTGACAACGAATGAACCAGTTGTTGCCATTACCCTTAAAGCTAAACGTTAAGCAGGGAATACTAACTATCATTTTAAAGAACTTTGGGATGTCCCGGCCTGGGGACAGAACCCATTGCATTCCCCACCTAGGCGAACGTTTAACATAACATTAAAGCCAAATGTGAGTTATTACCAAGCAAGCCTAGGGGGGAAATGTAGTTAGAAGTAGAGAGAAATATAAAGATCGAAACTATTGCAATGGGTCTCACCCACGGTATTTTCGCAGTCAGAAGGCGCCACTGCACTAGCGGGTATAACTTACGGAACTCTTCTGTGTCGTCAGATACACAATATGGCGATCGCGATTTGACTATCATCTACATATTGATCTTGTTATTTTTCATTAATTTAAGTGAACTTTTTTTAACATGCTCCCAGTCAAGTATCGAGATAAATGACCCAAAGGTCTTTTGAAAATGTTAGTAAAAATATAAAAAAAAAATAAGCAATTGCCTACCTAACGTTTTTCAAGCAGAACCAGGAAACATACAAGAATAATCTTTTCCCAGCAAAGACATATTAAGTTACTCAGGAAAGTAATTTTACAGTGATGTGAAAACATCCAATTTAGATTCACTGTAGCTATATTAAATCCCTCTTTAAAAGTTTGTGTTGCTTTGTGTGTTTTTCTTGTTTTTTTCCTTCAGGGTAATGCAACAATTGTAAGCATGGACAGCACCTTCTGAATGGAGCCAATGATACAATGCGGTATGAAAGTATGGTTTGTGCATCAAATATGTTAACTCTTGTTAGTAAGAAAACAGTTTAAATTATATTTAAAATAATTTGAAAGTTGAAATATAAAAAAAAAAAAACATAATGCTGAGTTGAAGAAAAACCAATATCCATTTTCACTTCTTAATTTTTTTATTTAGTATTCTATACTTCCCTAATAAACAATACCGATACAATAATACAGTTATCTAATTTTCTTCGGGTTATTACAAGGTTTGATCATCGCATGTGAGTTAATGTTGCTCTCGAACTTAAAACTGGTCAAAATCACTATATATTTGAAAAAATGTTTTTTTTTAATAATATTAGTGTCTCCTGTATTTGTTTTTACAACTGGAATTTGATATTTCGTATCCACGGCCACATTCCGGATATTTGGTATGTTGCCTACTTACCTTGTTAGTCACGTGCCTGGCGCGAGAGACTACATTAACACTCCCCGGTAAAACTGCCTAGTGCACCCCGTTATCGTATTTTGTCATGATAAATAAAGTCACCAACGTATCGAGCATACTAACAAAAAGTGCCGTACATTCTTTTGATTATTTATTAAAACTATTGTATAGTGTAAAAACAAGGCGCTAATGTGGCCAAACAGCAATTTGACGGCCGAATTGTTCTATTTACACAATAATTAAATCGTTTTGGCAAGAATGTACAAAATTATTCATTATTTTCATCTGAATGCGGACACATTCACATGTGTTTGACTATTTTTTATTTTTCTAAACGGGGTGCACTGGGGAAGTTTATCGAGCAAGTGTTAATGTTCATATGTCAACATTGGAACTCTTCAGTGTTTTCGTCGTTGCCAGGCAGCCGTTCACATACAACAAACCGAAACGATTGTCGTAAACCACAACTTTATTATTAGTACATAAACACATATTCAAACAAGTGTGCATTACTTGAAAAATAAAATAAAACACTTTTAAACTCTAACACATAAAAAACTTTGGTCAACTACGTTGAAAAAGAATGGCGTAAAGCAGAAAAGGGACAGAACTCCTCCCGGCAAAATCGACAAATATTCGACAAAATTACTACACAGAGCAAAATCACACAAAAATCAAGATTCATATCAAGATGGACGCCAGTTAAACACAAAATTATAAGAAAAGCATTGTTTTATGAATTTTAACAGACAATTTCTGTGAGGAATGTGTAGATTATTCAAAATGTGAACTAAATGTGTGAGGATCCTCAGGAGTCTGGGACGCCCTGCTACGGCCTCCTGGCACTGGCCACTCACAAGAAAATGAACAAAAGAGGGGAAGCCCCACTCCTTCCCTCTCCCTTCTGTTCCATGCCACCCCCTCTTATTGTAGTGTAAACTATTTAACAATATAATGAACATGGAAACCCTGTGATTCAGTGCTGTTTGAACATGCTATGCTGTGTGGGTCTATTAATTTTATTTATCAACATGAATGTGTGCAACTTTGCCAAAACACTTAGTGCTAGGGCTTCTAAAGACAGCAATGCAATTAACTGGTGGTGTGATAATTGTGACCCGACTGACAATCCATATCAGAAGCCGAGCTTTAATACTGATCTGTCAATAAAACAACGGTATGAAAACTATAATATTTTTACGAAGGGATACCACAAATTACAATGGAGCAGTTTAAACGAATTTCGATCGAAAGTGCCAAAAATTCAAGATTATTTACGGAACAATTCAAACTGGAGAAACGCAAACAAAACACAGGAAAAGGCAACATATTTGGAACACTTTAATTTAAAATCGTGGAAAAAAAAAAAAATCGTGGAAAAAACTTAGTACCTATGTAAAAAGAGAACACACACAAACGGCATGATGGACCATACGACTACCTATTTTTGTCGAAACAAAAACGACCAACAATTTACACGGTCTGTTCCGAGCTCGCGACACAAATGTCCAGCTCCGGTCCATCATCATCCGGCATAAAGCATGGACTTAAAAGTGAAGCGTATTAGGCTGCCGGACATGTTGTGAATCTTTTAAAACCGGCATTCGATGGCCAGTTTTCCACATCTCTGACAGCACCTTTATGTAAAGTTCCGGAGTTAAACCTGTCCGCAAAACTCCACAATCACTTAAAAAAAAGGAAGCGGAAAAACAAGTAAAAACACAGAACCATAATATTAAGGAGACAACACAAAACAATGGGAATGATGTCATGTCATTTTTGGCCTCGGGGCGATCATATTCCCAGTATGACAAAGACCGTCTCTCAATGTTTTATGAGACTAAGTCGAATGCTGTTGAAAGAACGACCAAACAACTTCAGAGGGAAAAAGAAAACAAAATAAAACCCAAAAATCCAGTTGGAAATTTGAATAACTACAGCTGCGACAATCCCTATTGGTAAACACGATGAAGCCCATACCAACCAACTCGAATGTCAACTGGACTGAATTGGCAGTAGAGGTCAATCTTAAACATCTGAATGGCAACGTCCCTAGAAATTCCGGTCAAATTTTAAAAAATATAGCCAAAAATAACAAGGTGGATGTTTCACAGTTTAATCAAACTGAGCGTGTTTCTAGACGCCATTATCCGCGAAGGGTGAGACGTGCAGCCAAGCGGATACCACATACGCGCATCCCGATTACATCGCCAAGGTTTGCACATTTTCTTCGCAAGGAAGTGATCGAAAACATCTCCAAGGGGGAAATCGAAATAGGAGAATTAGTAGCGCCAAAAACATTCCATTCTGAAATTATAAACAAAACCGGTAATATTGAATGTCAGTCAGAGGTTCTCCATGCCGACACATTTCCCTGACCACAATCAGGACAAACGAGTTGCACAGACAACAGGCATTGGAGTATTTACGTTCATTTACTGACGAATAGTACACAAACGTATCACCCGCAGACCTTGTCAACCGATTCACCCGAATTGGAGAGTCTGTTGGAACGCGTGAGGAACTGAAGGTACGGGAAAGGACGCGACACATAAAAATGTCGCACGATCATTCAGACATAGCGAATCACTCGCGCATCTTGTTCATGGTATCCTTCTTGTACGATCCCGCCATCTACTTCACAGATGCAGAGTATGTGATCCTCCACCCACATCATCCAGCGACAAACATCCAACGCGATGTGGAGAGGCCATCGTTATATATCCTCGGCAGATCCAACAGTACTGATGTTGACCAAATCATGTACAATGAAGTTCGAGTAAAAGATGCCCTGTCAACATCCCAACCATTGTCCACAGATGCTGGGATTCCAATATTCGACTCTCTTCGGATTTTTGCTGGGGATGGACCTGCCCGACAGTATGAAAGTGGCCAACAAAGGGGATGGAATTTTTCGTGTTACCGTGGTATTCCCAGTAAGGAACACAGTAACATGGAGAGATGTTACTCCATCCAACACATGTCCTTGGATGACCGCCTCCTCCAGATCCAGCAGGGCGTCCTTTGGAAAAAAAATTAAAGGTGGCATTGTGAATCCTTTGGTCGGCCTAAAGAAGAATGAGTTGGTGACAGAACTTGAGGCACGAGGAGAGGATGCTGACGATCTTGCCTGGGATCAGCTTCAAAGCCGGCTTGTTGCAATAATGCATGGGAACCAACGTCCAGCAGCCCTTCTTTGTCAGAAGATGACTATCGAAAGATGTTTTCTGCGACAAGTATGAGGTGATGCTGTGCGAGCAACTACATGACCTGAAAAGTGTCATCGACAATATCATACATGAGCTGCCAGCACACTGTGGCGCCAACAACCAGGCCAGCTTTAAAGCTTTTTACGCCAATACCATCGGCCAACACAACCAGGTTAAGGGATCTGATGCACGACTGTTTCTTGTGAAATTCGCCAAGTTCACCCATGAAAAGGCAGTCGATGGAACTATTCCGTACCACATGTTTAGCTCACCTGGCACGAAGTGCCAAGTTAGCTTATGCCGTGGCGCGGCATCCGTCGTCTGTCCGTCCGTCGTCCGGTGTCAATATTTT
>NW_018404383.1:414740-505301 GCF_002113885.1 Mizuhopecten yessoensis
GTTTGTTTGTTTGTTTGATTTTGTTTAACGTCCTATTAACAGCTAAGGTCATTTAAGGACGGCCTCCCCTGTGTGCAAGATGCATGCGTGTAGTGTATGTGTGTGTATTTTGGGAGGCTGCGATATGTTCGTGTTTGTCTTCTTGTAATAGCGCGGAACTGATGCCGACTTTATAGTGCTACCTCACTGCGAATGTACAACTGCACTTTTTTGTTTGCTGTGCTTTGTCGCCAAATAATAGGAGAGCCGACTCAGATGTCAAGTAGGAAGTTCTACGGGACCCACTATCACAGCATCACTAGTCATGTAGCAGATGCATTCCGACTCTTCTGCTTACGCTCCATAGTGGCAGAAAATGAGGAGCGCACTTTTGGAGATCTGAGAACTTCCACCAAAGTCACCAGCAACAAACATCCCGGACACATCATCAGCAATGCCATCATGCGGTACCACGCAAAACAGCTGGCCAACAACAGACCTGATTCCATCGCAATCCACGAGAGCACAGTCTCCCGCCAGGCGAGCTTGCTGCCAAAGGCCGTCAACACTGTTGTGTCAGTCGAGCTATTAAAGAGTAGACCGTCACTTCTTCAATCTCACTTGAAACGAATAATTGACTTTCTACTGTGTAACAAAGGTGCATGGTGGCATTGGAATGCTGCCGGTGGAATAGTCTTACATGATGGTCCAACTGCATACAACTTCAACTCAACTGGGCCAGTACTTCACCACAACAAATCTGAAGAATGAGCAGGAGTTCATCGCAGGGTGCTGGGAGGAATGCCTGCAAAACATAGAGAATGGGGATCTAGAGATACCACTGGCAAGGGTGAAAATCTACGACAGGAACGGCGATGTGAGCCGCACTCTTGAAGTACCCACAGGTCAGCATTTACCTAAAAACCATCAATTAAATGTTAACATAAAATAGAGTTTGTCCTCGTGCAACATAATGTACAATACAAAAAGAATTGTAACTAAAATGATCACAAATGCTCCACGCCGCCATATAAAATTCTATAAATCTACGCAGACTGATCGCAATAGATCACTGGAAGGCTCAGGTGACCTAACAAGAGGCCCAGAGGGCCTGTATTGATTATCTGTATATTTGAACAATCAAGGGAATGTTCTAAATAAAGGTTAATTTGCAGAGAATTACAAATATACTTTTCACTATATAGCCTATGTAAACTTTGACACCCCATGGGGGCCCCATTTTTCACAGGAAGTACTTGATATCAGGAAATGTTATTTCCGACCCACAGATCTTGTTACATACCTAGTGGCTAAGCTCTGAAGAAGATTGTTGAAATTTGTCACAAATTACCCCTTTGGGGCCCTTTCCCTGCCCCCTTGGGCGAACAAAATGAGGAAGCCCTGTCCCAATAATGCTCCAGGATAAATATGGTCAAAATCCATAAAGTAGTTTTCAAGAAGAATTCGAAACTGCACTTTTCCCTATATAACCTATGTAAACTTTGATCCCCCATAGGGTTGTCCGGAAAAGTTTATTTAAAAAAAAAGTAGGTATGTCACAGTTGTACACAAAGTAATACATGTATACTGTTCCTGGGGAGTGGACTAGCACGAAATAAGGAAAGTTTGATTCTCTGGTCCCAAGGATGCACTACAGCAAATTTAGTCGAAATCTGATCAGTCGTTTTGGAGTAGTAGGCGTTTTAAGAAATTGTTGACGGACGCAGTCCAGTCGACATGGCATAAGCTCACTTGGCCCTTACGGCCAGGTGAGCTAAAATGTAAAGGCATTTTGCATTTAACAAATGTCAACTTCACACCGCCTTTTTGTATAATTTATGACGTCATGACAGTACATTTCCAATGTCATGGATTTCAGTAAAAAAAAATCACAATTTTGTTTATATATGTCAGAAAATTTTGAAGTTAAAAATTTCAGTGACTTTTTTACCAAAATGTTTTAAGTCGGATGATGTTGACATTCTACAGTACAATACATTTTTGCTTAGTGCTTACTGTGAATTTTCTTATCAAAATAAGGAGCCGCTCCAGTGTATTATATTCACAAAGGAACCCTTTTTATGGGAGATTATGAATAGAAAGAAATATCAATTATCACTTTATTATGACAATGACATATATTCCAAAATCAAACAAATTCACCGGAATGACAAGGCATATTACTTTTCCAGGACTGCCACTAGGGAACTTTTCGTACTGTATCAAACAATAACTTACGTCGAGGACATTAACACTAGACAGTAATGTGGGAATCAGCCAGATTGCAATTGCTGGAAGGTTGCCAGTCATTTATAATCAAGTTTAAACTGCAGTTGATGCAGTAACTATTTCATCATTAACTGTGTATAGGTTTGCACTCCTGCAGTCCCTCCACCCGCCGGGGAAAATCTTCTATTCTATTTCACCTGTGGTAACTATATTTGGTGTACAAGGACATCTTGGGATGGCGAGTGCAGAGTGCAAGAAGAAGGTCATTGTGACCTTAGACCTTTACGTTTGAAAATGTTTGTCCGGGGCATATCGTCTATACTATTGCACCTCGAGTAGACAGATTTGGTGTACAAGGACATCTTAGGATGGAAGAGTGCAAGGTCACTGTGACCTCACTGTTTGTAAAATATAGAAATCATTACTGATGGGGGACTTTAAGTTGAAAATATAAAAAAATGATCCAGGTAACAACTATTCTTGATACTGTGGATTCAGATACTTTGAAAAACAAGGACAATTCAACATCCTTTTTTGCTTGATGAAGTTTCATGAGGACCATTCACTGCGCAACTGGTCTCTAGAATCTATCAATGAACCTTGGTGACAGAGCTGATTGACACAAGGACCAGGCACTGATAAAATAACCTAAGCTGAGCAAAATCAACGAAACCTGTATAATGGTTCATCATTTTAGCATTGCTACGAAAAAAATCAACTGAAAGTTTTCCAAGTGAATTCATTTCACACTTTGTACTCTGATTATATCCGTAGATGTTGTTCTGGTGGACAAAGTACCGGCCCTGGATATTTCAGATGATTCAATAACCATCTCGCTTTGAACATCAACATTACTTTAAATGGAAAAAAACTGATCGCACAGCATCCTCTGTTAGTCTGCTACGTTCACCTGCATATTGAATTATAAAACATGTACAGTAATATATTATTTATTTCATATCATATTTGTAACAAGGCAAAGTATTTCAAGGCAATCCATAGACAGTTGGCCTTCAAAGGATATTGCTCAAGAATATATGCCTTCAGATTTTCAGTGGAAATTTCCAAACACTCGTTTTTTTAGATGCCACTGAATTACAATTCAAAAACCATCATATGTTAATGCACAGAGTGCTACTTGGTCGTCATACAAGCATAAAAATACGCTCAAAGCAATGATAGGTTGTACACAAAGAGGTTTTGTAAGCTTTGTATCTGATGCCTAAGGCGGGTCTGCAAGTGACAGGCAAATTATTGAAAATTCTTCATTACTTAACCAAAGTGTGTTTGATACAGGTTACAGTATAATGGCTGATCGGGGATAATGGTTCAAGACCTCTTCTGCTACTAATGATGCATATGTATATACACCAACAATGCCGAAAGGAAAATCACAGCTAGATCCTGATGAAGTTGTTCATGACAGAAGAGTAGCATCAAAGCGTATACATATTGAACGTATCATTGGTTTAAGCAAAGGCTTCAAAATTTTGTAATAAAAAGCTGACCTTGAACTTGTTAAAAGTAATTACTGTTGTTTTTTAAGACAATATTTCCCTATTCATTGTACATCAAGAAACCAAAAAATTTCCAAGGTTTATTTTTTTAATTGCGATCATTGTACGGACATTTCACTTCCACAATATATTTGTGGTCAATCATAGCATCAGGTGTTGCACCCAAGAATGGTTTTGGTACATATATGAAAAATCCAGCTTTCTTTGTTTTGATTTGTATTTCTCTCTCAAAAGCTGCGATAGCTTTATCTTCATAGTTTTTTCCATGTGACAGCCCTTCTGAAAAGGTTTTGTTTATATTTAAAAGTAAAGAAGAACAGAGTTTCAGAATATTTTTTCCTGTGTGTCATTTTACACACCTGTCCAAATCTGGATGCTGTCAGTCCTCTCATTGTACCAGATTTTGCAGGATGACTGGCTCCTTTTGGCCTCCTCAATAATGGAAACCTGCGTTTCTGTGACCTAAAAGTGATTTTTTTTTGATATTTTTTTTAATTTTATTTTTAAATCATGATTTTCATAAGACTGACAATATAATGGGTCACTTCATTTAAACAATAAGACTTAGTCAATGATGTTTTTCGTATATTGTCGTATGAAGGTAAACAACATGGTGACTGTCAATACATGTTTAATACATGGTTTTGAAGAATAGTATTTCTTGAAATAACGCATTGATGAATTAAACAATCTGCATTTTTTGTGTCAAAAGCACCCTTATGATGCTGTTGAAAAAATGATCCCACAATAATGTAGCAGTGTCATTATTTAATGACAGTAATATATTTTACCTGTAAAGCTGGTTATTTTTAAACTTGATTCTTCATTAAAAGCAGAATATTAAGTGCTGTGCTTTTACTACACAGTGTATCTATGTACACTTTGCTTTATATCAAATGACACCTGTGCAAACCTGTTTGTTAAGGTTCATGGGTCAATCTATTTTTGTGTAAGATTGACCATGGGTCAGTGCGCAACCGCGCTTTTGGGGGCATAGTCACTCCCGTACAAGTTTATGGCCGCATCGGACGTGTTATGCAATTGTGCAGACTTAGTGCTTATTAGTGAGCTGGGAATTCTAAATTGTGAGTACTTTAATAAGATCTTAGTGATTGTAAATTATTAATATCACATGTGATACCATTTTGATATAGTTCTGATGTTAATTATATACTTTATAAATTAATTGAAATTGTCCAATTCAATTAATACGGTTATTTAAAATTTGACTTTCCCGCCATTTTGTGCTATTCGTTATTTTCCAATACTGGTACATCTTTAGAAATTGTCATTATTTTATTATTTGTAGCATTGTATGCGCAAGATTGGCTACTTGGTCACGTACTCATAACGGGTTGTCTCCCTGGATTTAGACCCTCTTTGTCTATGAAGAGGTAGGTTTTGAAGTGATTCCGTTTTGTACAAATAGTTGTATTGTTGTTAAACTATTATTAATGTAACTGTATAATTTTAACTATGATACTTGTCAAATACTCTGAACCGCATTGGTTGTATGATAAGCGTCAAGCTCGGCTATTTCATTGGAGTAGTGATAACGCCCAAGTTATTCAGTATAACGTTTTGGTAGTATTTATATAGTGAAGTGTAAAGTTAGTAGCATGCGACAGGTGCGTTAACCTGTTGCGTTATTGTATATGGACGATTCCATTGTAATGTATAAGGTACTGTTGGTATTTAAATGTGGAATATTTAAATTATCAATGCTATTTATTGTACTAGGGTTTGATATATACGGAATAAATCTGAATGGAAACAAAGATAGCGTTGGAGTGATCTATACAAAGAGACCCCTGGAATCAGACTGTTACAATAAAACAGATTAATAACAAACACTAGCTTGCATATAGACATACATTACTTCCATACGATAACCATGAGCTTATATTGTTAATGTTGCTACCTGAACAGCTGAGTCCACCCAGTATTCAGTAAATGGAAGGGGTGCATAATCATGGTCCAGTGCAGCTACCTGATGATGATATATCAAAGTAAAGATATATAGAATAACATAAAAATATATATATAAATATGAAATTGAAGACTTGTTTATTTTGAATGAAATGTTCCTGGTAGTAATAAAAATGCAGCTTTAACATTTGAATTAACATTTTTGAATTTTTCAAACCAGTTAATAATGAAATTTATTGATAAATCTTTATTGAAAAGCATTAGAGAACATTGTTATGTACTTAACTCTTATTGTGATTACTAGATATTAACTTCAAACATTTCCAAATTGGAAAATGCTTCACCTGTATGTTTGCTCTTCAATAAATGTATCGCATTGCAACATCTTGGGATGTTGCAGAACAGTGATTGATGATGCAGTTTCTTACAAAGTCATTATAACATGTGTTGCGATACTTCTGAGGTCTTAGGTCCACAAGACAATCATCCCCGGTTTTCCTTTTATATGGCAACTCCTCAGCAGCTACAGGGGCAACTGTGATGAGTAGTCCACATCTATGTAGAATTAAATAAACGGAAATAATGATTGACATTGATAAAGGGTTTGCTTATGGATGTACTCTTCTGAGGTTTCAATCACGTTCAAGTCTTGTTTTGATCTGGTGTAACGGGTTTTTGTAATATTTAACAAATTATGATCAAGTTTACTAGCAAACACGCCTCTGAAAAATATGTCAAAAAACTAGATGTCTGTTGTTTGAAGAACAAGAAGGGCTTGAAAAAAGGCAAAAAAATCACCTTTTTTGACACTAGATTGATCACTTAAGTTGTCATTGTGTCGCCATTTTTAATTATAGCAGGTTCAATTTTACTGTACATATTTAGTATAATTGAAGCACTTTTGATTTTTGACCCCGAAAAAGGTAAAAAATAATACAAATGATAATGGGACAAAAAAAGGAGCACCGACCCCCCATTTTTGTGGATGTTTTAGAAAGAGAAACACATTTTCTTTTCATTCATTAAATATTAAAAAAGGTTTAATACCAGAACTTTTTTTATCGAGCGTTTAATCTGCAATTTAAAAAAAAAAAAAATGAGTATATTTTCATTAGAAAATAGGGGGTAGGGGTAACTGAAATCGGCTTTCTAAGTTAAAAGAATAAGATTAATAAATTTTATTTCCATAATTTAAAAGAAAATCATATTTTAATCAATTCTACAAACATTCATACATATCTGATAACACACTTGGAGGAAATTGTATGAATTTGTTTTGGAAATGGTCAAAACCCAAAAAATCACCTAAAGTCACATGTGTTAAATTGGTATCTTTGACCGACCATAGCACAAAAACGAACACACCGACATTCAGGTTTTTTTGCAGTTTCTACTATGCCATTTACTCCTTTTTCCAAAAATCCATATAAGATTTTTTTTAATACAGGACATTTTTGACTTCTCAGAGGTGTACATCCTTAAGTGAGGCAAATCTGCATAAAAATTCAGTATCTTGAGTGAATATTTATTGTATTTTCAAATTATTTCTATATTTTGTCAAAGCTTGATATCTTTTATAATGAAATTATAGTATCTCTAAAATGCTTTTAGTTTACCTGGGAAGTGTTTGTGTGAGCTTATATGATGATGTGTTGTGTCCAGCCGTTTTCAAGTTACATTTAAATAACTTCTTCTCAATAACTTTAGGACCTAGAGTGATGCTATTCGTCCTATAGCTTGCTGGGATGAAAGCTATCAAGTGTGTTCATATGAATAACTTACCTTAGTTTTAGATTTTAACCACATTTTTTCAAAATAATAACCTTTAATCCCGTAATTCTATTAACGGATGAACAATACGCCCCCTTTGGCTTCCTGTTTCAAGTAAAAATCTACGCAGCTGCATACAAATTATTCCAACACAATGATAATGGAAAGTAATCCTGCAAATTACCAAGCATCCTCTCCAGCAAGAATTTACATACTCCTGGACACTTACTGATCAATACTATGTATTCTTAATTCATATTTTTCAGAAGTCACATTATGTCTTCATATAATGAATTATCAAATAAATATTGTGAGCAATGCTACCTTTGCGGGTAGACTTTGGTTTATGAAATGTTTGCAGGCTTTCTGTGCATGACTTCTCCACTTGTATCTCACCAGTGTTAATGAAATGTTGCAACATCAGCAGTACTGCAGCAAAGTGTTTACATGGGGTCCTTTACCTGCTGGACACTCACAATGCGTGTTGACAGGATGCCCTGTCAGTTTATCAATAGTAGTATAATATACATGTTAAATGGTAGTAATACAATTATACAATGCATGTTTACAAGTTTAAAATGATTGTTATTGTAATTTCATAGAAACAAAACAAACATCAAGTTTAGTTGCACTCGAGAATATAGCATGATTGTCCAACTTGAGTACTATATCAATATAAATCATAGCTACTCTATATTGTTACCTTGTTTTTCATGGCAGCCCCAATTATGCCAGTCATGTAAACATGTTCTTTGATCAGCATGGAGCAAGCCTGTATCCGGTCTGCCGGAAACATGTCTTTTTCCTTTTTCTAGAGCTTTTATGTCCCCTGTGGATTGTCTGTCATCTAAATAAAAGTAGTTTATGTGATTATTCAGTACAAGGGGAACATGTATAAATGTAGATATGTATGTAGGGATTGAATCTTGATTTCAGAGGTACAGCATCTCATTTATGGATATGTTTATGTGTTATAAACATTCAATATAAATCTACAAACATGATGTTGATTAAGTCCTGATATTGTGCATCTATCAAGTAAATGTGGCCGACATTGCATCAGCATTGTTACATGGATTATGAAACAATATGTATTTGAGTCATAGAATAGAAGTCCAATTCCAAAATTAACAACTGATATTATTCATACAAACTGTTACTGTTGTTCTTTATTAATGACACATGCAAAATATTTCTGCTGGACTTAGGTTAACCTTAGGCTAACTTAGGAAAATCCATGTAATGGGCTGGGCACCTAGCAGACACCAAACACTACTGTTAAAACAGATAGTAAAAACGTGAATGTTTCCTGTCACTTTCAAAAATTATATATAATTTACATGATATTTACCTGCCATTCATTACAAAAAGTAACCTTCAATCTTTAAGTACAATTTTATGATGGATGTGTTACTGCTGAAAACATGTAGAAGATCATCCGACCGCCAAAGGTTCTGGTTAGAATTGTAATGCAACATAAATGATCACCTTTCTATCAGTGCTGTCTTCCTTCCACTCACAACAGCACCTAATGCAGACAATTCAATACCGAGTATTTTAAATATCGGTTCGCCATTGTTGTCTGTAGTTACAAGCGTCGCAGTGACTTAAAACGTTCTCGCTACCATCTTTAATACACAAGCGCCCCTCGGCGGTTAGTTCCGCGGTTGAGACCATTGGTGCAGCAGATTTATTTTGATGGCTTTTGTGTCCCCAAGTAGTGAGTACGAAAGCAAACCCCCCAATTCTGCAGGGATTTTCACATTAGTCGCCTCTTACAATATTATTTTTTCGATTTCCGTCCTTTAAGTATGCACTGGAGGAATGCATGAAATTTAAGTTAAAGGAACATAACGATCTAATTTTGCTGATATATATTCATGAAAATTAATAATTTTAAGATAATTATCGGAATTTCTACCTGACCAACGTTTTATTAAGGATTTCCCTGCGTCAGAGCTACTATAACGCATGCGCATAGCACGCCATTTCATTGAAAACAAAATGACTAGCCGTGGGAAGTGTTGGTGAGTGAAAACCGTTACACAGTCAGCTACAAACCGCAAAGTTGCCAAATTGTCAAAAGATAGCGCAATGATTACGTTACGGAATCATTACTGCAGGTGGGAAGTATTTAAAGAAGAAAATTACTAACCTAGCAGCTAGTACGGTGCATGTTTTCTTCCGGATAGCCGGTTAAAGCCGAAATTGAATCCACAGAAATGCTGTTTATGCTATGAATAAATATCTAAAACTATTAACCTCGCTAGTTCTTAGTCTAAGATGGAACTTATTTTGTTATGTTAATAGGCATGTATCGGAGAGAGTTTACTTTGTGTTTCTATATACAGTAGTTTATGTGAAAGTAAGGGATACGCGACTTATTAGGTTGATTTTGCTATGGAGCCCTCAAAGGGAGAACTGTTGTGATGGCTGCGGCGTATTCTGTTCTCTCCTCTGTCGGTACTCGGGGTCAAATGATTCGTGCGCTATTAGATTTAAAAAATATATAATAATAAGATTTAAATATTAAAGAGAACTTACAAAGGATCGCATAACAATTTTTTTTTTAAATCATAATGTTTCAACAGTTCATGTTTTCACATGATGTTGACTTAGAATGTATGATCATGTATCAACTGTTTTTCTATAAATAATTAATTTTCGACTTCAGATAAGAATCGGAATACGCATCGAAAACGGGGAAAAATCATTCGTTTACGTTGTAACAATGGCGCGTGCTGCCGATAACGGCCCTTCCGATAGCTACGGCTTCCAATTCGGACAAAAGAAACTGATTAAAGAAAAGTTGTCTCAAGGAAAAAGGGTCCATTTATAAGTATGCTTTTATCTCTGTAAAGTATTGAAAACATAAAAGTATCAAGTATCTCAACACATTCCATATCTGACACATATTCTACATGTACACGTAGTGGTTTTGCAAGAAATGTTTATTGTGTGTGATACCTAAAACAGATGAATGACTAATTGTTAACGTATATGAAGATAGTGAAAGTGGGAAACAGAGTATACATGAATATATATAATGCATGGTCTCGCAAAAAGGGGCAAAAGTCATTGAATTGTAACAAAACAATCAGACATATCTCTTTTTTATACTTGTCAACTCATACACTTTATTAAAACATTTGAAAGGGATATTCGTCTCGTGAATATTCCTTTTTATATGCCCGTCAAATATTGACGGGAGTATTCTGGTATGGGGTTGTCCGTCCGTCCCGCTTTTGTTTGTCCGGCAATCTCCACCTACATTTTTCGACCGATCTCTTTGAAAATTTGTATCGGTCACATTCCGGTAATAGATATTTCCTGGTGGCTATAAATAATGCCGAGATGCCAACAAATATTTCTTCATTTAAATTTTGAATATTGGCATGTGTGCTATTACCTTTTGATGATGAATAATGACTGATTCAATAAGTTTCAACACGGACCTTGAAATCATATACAGTTGCCTGACGACCCCTTTGGAAACTTTGCATCTGGGTCACACCACCTTTGTGCCTCGTTTCAAAACCGTCACGTGACGTTATTGGCGCTATTTTTAACAGGGCTTTCCCGAACAATTCAAGTGGTCAAACTGGACATTTGGAACGAACTATCAATATGAGGATAGCAAGGTAACATAAGTGGAAGTGCATACAACACATACATTAATGAAAAAAATATGGCTCTTCGCGTGATGTCCCTTTAAAATCATGTCTTATTTTATATGTTTTTCGAGATTCTTCAGAAGAATGAAATAAAACATTATCATAAATGTATATATACCTAATACTTTTGGTACTTTATTGAAGAAACGCTGCTTTCATAACAATTATACGTAGACATTCCAGCTTTGCATGCTTGTTTTGACTAACAATTAACCTTCTTTTTGAAATTTCAATAATCTTTCCAAGAGATTCTAGGTTGATTTCATATAATACAGTTACAATTCTTTATAAGCAATATACGCATCAATGAAACAATGGACAATTTATAAATGATATTATCTATATTAATGTGGAATTATCTCTAGCTTCTGAAAAGGTCTGACTTGGCGAAAAAACATGTCTGCAAAATGAACTGTGATGCAGAGTTTTCTCGCTATGTATAAGATGTTGTCCTGGAACGTGATAAACATGGAGATGAGATGAAAAAAGTCAAAGAAACTGAATTATTATAAAAAGGAAAACAATGTCTAAATAACTTCGTCTTTATACCAGACATGGTGTATACAAACTGTTACATAATTTGTGTATAGTTAGTCAGCAAAATATTTTTTTGCTGTAAAACATCTTAAACAAATGTGTTGGCAATCTTCAATGTTAAGCAAAACTGCAATGTTAGGTAGTCCACATTTATGCATTGAATTCAGGTTTGCTTCTGAATCATATAAAGGCTAAAGTCTAACAACCGTACTACAGGTATTTGCAAAACGTTTGCAAGAACATGTTAAAAACCCTCATATTTGCATATATTAAAAACCCTAATATTTGCATAGATTATGACCTTCACCAACATACCCTGTCTCCTGCATGCACACACGCATACACTACACACATGAAGGCACGTCCTTAAATGACCTGAGCTGTTAAACAAAATTAAACCGAACCAAACCTCAAATGCACCCTTTTGAACATTACAACATATTACCACACACCCACAACTCTCGGTCTAAACTGAAATGTTAGTTATTATATTTGTCTGTCGTTATAGACAATATAACGTGGCAAACACATTTTTTAAATTCACTTTCAATCTGCGGTCTTTGCATCCATCATACTTCCTTTCAAAATCAATTTACGATTGCTCACAATCTGAAATATCTCTTAGTGTTTAAACACTTGCTATCATCGCCAGACAGTAACGTTTCCGAATGAAATTGGAAAAGGTAGTAGATCATTAATAAATATTTTTTGAAAAACGTGCACCAATCGGAACATTATTTTGATTTAAACATATTGTATTGTCTTTAAAGCAACAGGTTTGGCACAACTTATTTAAAGCCCTTTCCCTAAAATAAAACATATGTATATACTTGCAAATGCAAGATGTATACACAACCATTTGTGTATATCTAGAGAGAGAGAGACAGACAGACAGAGAGAGATTTTTTAAATATGGATTTTTTTCATAATGTAGACAATCTTTTCCGACACTGACGGCAGACGTTGACACTATACACTTTCCGAAACATTATGCTTGTACAGAATCGGAACATGCACCATTAATTGCACCACGTTGTTGACTACTAGGTAAAAGTAACAAAAAAGTCGCCTCCGATGCCACATCCTTTTATATTTTTCTAAACGTTTTGTTCGGCAAACATTGTGAAATACCTTTAAACATTAATTTGATATCTATTGCATAAGGGTTTTTGTGTTTGATGTCAATTTTTATTTTAAAGGCGAGATTTGCAAGTGTTCAGTGTTTTTGACATGATCGCTGTTGTTATTGAAGTTAATATAATGTAAAACTTCAACGGTAATTCCAACTGGTTTTTCACACCAGTCAATACACTGTGTTCACTGCGAAATGTTGTGGTGAGGAGGTTGTTTACAGCGATGCGATGTCAATTGTTATCATTGTTCGCATTCAAAGTATTAAATATACACGGGTCACATGCGCGTATACGTGAAGATTCCCGTACCCCGGAGACACATGGCCCCTACCTCCAGAGACATATGGACTTGACAGCCAGTGGCATTTATATAGCCATTAGAAGAGGCATGCATAATATGTCCGGCACGGGAAAGTCATAATCGGTCAATATCCAAGCTCGTCGCAATAGCCGTAGTGTGTTTTTGGCAGGAGACAAAGCTATCACAAGAATAGCACACATGCGACCTCAGAAAATATACGTATTTTTTGTTACAAATATATCTGCTGCCAAGCCATGTAACATTTTCACCGTTGTTCATCAGAGCAGACGACTCCTTAAAACAATTAAACCACATCTTATTAAATTAACTATCCAACTTTTAAAAATTAAATATTTGAAAAAAATTAAACATTTTGAACTTTAGATATTTAAATACTGAGATTATACAGCAGATAGATGGTACTTTCTAGGTGGATAAGATAATTTTCTGGCTATAATCGTCCTGGGCAGCCGTACAAGGAAATGAAAACGACGGACACTGTTGGTGTAGTTTTGTCTTTTGCATGATTCTTATTCCAGAGCATCTGACAACCACCACACACTTTTCAGTTTGTTTGTGTCAACATGATAGAAATTTGGAGGTAAAAATTGAATTTAAAGCGAGAAATAAGCTTCAGATTGGATATTGAGATATACCACCGACACTACACTTGTATTGACAAGGTTTGTAATATGAATTTTTTTCCGTTAACATGTCATTATTTCCCATTTGTCATTCGCCTCAAGCTATTTCTGTCAGTGGAATATATTCGTACAAACTATACCTAATGTTGACATTTTAGAGTCTGTATATGGCATTGTTTAGTTTATATATATTAGTTTACATGTCTAAAGTGGTATAGAATTGACAAAGTTTACATGTCTAAGTGTGGGCGGAGTCGAATTTGCCAGTATCTACTTTTTTTACAAAATGATATAACGATAAAACGGTCGTCGATCAATTTCTGAATAAATCACAAAAATGAATAGATTTGAAATATTAAATCGAGTTGCAAAATAACATTTACTTGCCTTAATATCCATTAATCTTTTAGGCATTAAAATCGATTTTTGAAGTCTGTGATGGATGCTTGATTAGGACAGAACTGTCCACAGCCTTGCGCTTTCAATGCACCGCTTAGTCTTCTTGACTCTGTCGCCTGTTCTATGCAGTTTGTTTAGCTTCTAAGCATTGAGCTGCTTGATAATTTCATTAGACTTTGATTGATAATATGAGTATCACCAAGATCACACGAGCATTACGTATAGTGTGTAAGCGCTTATTGTAACATTTCTTAAAATTCTAATGGCATTCATAGGGAAATATGAATGCCATCTGGAACTAGTTCAATACTGATAATTTTTTAATATATAACCTGTTTCGGTAACCGTCTCTGTTTGCTTTAAGTTTTTCTTTCTCTTTATCATCCCAGGCCAAATGAAAACGAGTGCCTATGGGTAGAACAGGAAAGATAAAATAAAGGTTGCAATATTACAATTGGGCAGCAGATTAATGTTCGTCTCGCCAAAGTAACCTTAACACAAACCGATTATCTACAGTTACAATGTAGGTTCACATTAGGCCCCTTCGCGCCTGTATCATATGCCGAGGAATACAGCAGGAACAGTAGGTATATTCCCACCCCAAGCTACACAAACAGAAATCGTCCCCATGCGACACGTTTGAAGCGTTTAACTAAAGTACTGTTACATCAAATGACACATAAACATTGATATTTAACACAGTCCGCGCAAATTAGCATAGAAATGTTTATAATATCCCCCATTTGATAACCATCATATTAACACATTTCTTAACTTGTTACAAAGTAATGGTGTGCGACACAAACACACGTGATTGATAGTCAGCCGTTTCGTACTATTAAATAAGTAATCGTATCGCCACGCTATGATAGTCATGTGATTGCAAACTTTATTAACTATGGTTACATAGTGGTAGTACCCTGTTGATGTTAATGTTAGTATACTTCATATTTATTCAGGTGCATAGCTGCCTATACGGTGGTACGCAGATGAATCCGCTTTATTTTCAAACATCAAAACAAAACAACAATACTGCTTGTTGTGCCCCGCTTGTTCCCCTACCAAAGCACTGCCATGGACCCGCAGGAATCCCCTCCGAACATATTTTCCATATTCGGAACATTTCTTGAAAATTAACAAGATCCACCACGCCTGCGTTCCAAGTGACTGATGGAGACGACAACAATGGTGCCTGTACTGGATCACCTTAACTGTTGTGTTATTTTTCATTTCGGTACCTTTGACGCTACGGTAGGGAATTATGATTCTGTGATTCCTCTTATTTAATAATGTTTCGCGAGGGCGAAGGTCCAAAATCGTGTTTCCCTACAACAAGGGCAATGCATAGTAGTAATGTAAATGTATAGTAGGTCTATACTAGTTCGGTGTCAATATATATCTAGTTATTATTACTTGTTTTGTTGTTTTGGTGATAAATTAGTGCTACACACCGCCGTATGTCTAAAGAGGTCAGGCGCACTTTACGTGAACCGCCTACAGCTTTGTGTCAGCACTGGTTTCCCGCATATTGTCGTTATGGTGTTAAACACACAAATTGGCAATCATTGCTGTCACTGTTAAGACTATCATTGTCGTGGTTGACTCTAGGCTACTGCGTCACTCGGACGCATGGAAACAACAGGTTGCATCAAATCGGCCAGGGTCAGAAAAGACCGGTGTACCACCTTAAACTGACCGGCAAAAGTAAGTATACACTCAATTAAAGGCACCAAAATATTTTATTTTATCATGATAACACCAATTTAAATTCGGAATTGTAAAATTTAATTATTTGAAAAACATCAAAGGCATGAAGTCTTACAGAACAATGAAGGGGTCATTTCAAGTTTTCATGTGATTTTGACGTCACAAATATGACCTTAGCTGTTAATAGGACGTTAAACAAAATCAAACAAACAAACAAACATACACAGTTAAAACACACTTTTGACGTCAACATTTGTGTTTCCGCAATTGTTGTTCCTCGATTAAGAATGTTACGATCCTGACGTGGCGATGTTTTACGTCGACGTTCTGTTCCAGTGAGTTTGTCGACATGCCTACTCGTTGAAAACGCTGCAATAGGCACTAAACTGTCAATCTTGTACAATTTTTGACAAGCCCCATGTGACGGTTTTTTTCCCCGGCTTGTAGCCTCCCTATCGCGCAATTTCTATCCATTATTTAAAGTCTAGTCACATTGTCGTCGCATTCAAACCTGGCGGTCATTGCAAGAGAAGTTTACGGAGAGCACGTGACACAATTTCCACGCGCATTTTTTCAGTGTGTCGCGTAAGCGCGCTTAGGGCATAACATGTATGGAAGCCAATATCTGAACTTAACGTCAAAACATTACTGTGGTTCTTTATTGTTTGCCTTGGAATGATGCAATTTCATCAATATAACATTGGTTTTGCAACGAATGTTATGTTTGGCTAAAATACATTTATTTTAAAAGTGTATGCTTTACTTTGCCGTTCAGTATACTATTTTTTTTTAATTTTTGTGTTTGTGTTGACCGAATATGACATTAATCTGATTTATATTGTGTTGGCTTAGCCGATATAAATGTGACATTAACCATATTGATATCGTATCCTACAGTAAGACCCTATGATCTTGTCTACATTTTACGTGGAGGTAACAGACGTTAGTAAAAGAAAATGTATACATCTTTCCAAGAGTACCAAGCATTTTTAGGTCACCTGGGCTTTAGCTCAAGTGACCTATTGCTATTCGTCCGTCGTCCGTTAACATTTGACAATTTCAACTTCAGCTGAAATACTGTCGAAGGGATTGCATTGAAACTTCTTGGGAATGTTACTGACAACTCCCTGACCAAGTGTTATTATTTTCCGGGTCGATCAGAAATCCAATAGGGCCCCCACGGCCGCAATTTAGAAAAACTATTTCAAACTTAAAGTCAAGTATTGGGCCGATTTAACTGAAACTTCGTAGAAATGATCAACTTATGGTCCTGACAAAGTGTTCGTTATTTTTCGGGTCGATCAGAAATCCAATATGGTAAATAACTATTTCAAACTTCAAGTCAAGTTCTACTCTGTCGATTTACCTGAAACTTGGTAGGGATTATCGACTAATGGTCGTGGCAGATTTTTTTTCCAGGTCGATCAAATATCCAATACGGCCGCAACGGCTGCCATTTTGGAATTAAACTATTTACATGTAAAACTTAAAATAGGCCGATTTAACTGAAACTGGGTCTAGGAATGATCAATTCATGGTCCTGACAAACTTAACTTAACAATATACTTAAATTTTTATAATCAAATTTTAGTAGGGATGATTGACATCATTATCTCCACTTCATATTTCATCAACAAAAATTAATACTTAAGGCCCATGTACCTCTTGTTTTCGATGCGAGGAAGATAGGTAGGGTTCAAATCAGTTTAGGAACAAACACATGTATATGTACATTAACACTGTAAACTGTAACAAATTCTAAGGTCGCCCAGTCAAAGTATCGCCCTTCGACGATAAAATTTATTCTCGGCAAATATTAAATTTGCCATTAACATATATGGCCGGGACTTACTAAAGTCCTTAAAAATAGTCGTTATTATTCCCTGCTTAACGTTCAGCATTAAGGGTTATGACAACAACTGGTTCACCCGTTGTCAGTACAATGTGACCGGGCGGAATGCTGTGCTGGGTACCTTCGGCATGGCATTTCAGTGAGATAGCACTATAAACTCGGCATCAGATCCGCACTATCACAAGGAGGCAAGCACATCAACATACCCTGTCTCCTGCATACACACAAGCAAGCACGCATACACTACACCACACACATGGAGTCACGTCCTTAAATGACCTTAGCTGTTAATAGAACGTTATAGAAAATTAAACCAAACCAAACAAACGTTCTTTGTAATGATAAAGATGCCCTCATCACGGAGGGTTAAAATGGTGAAAATTAAACTGCAGCGAAACTTCCCGATATACATTATCATCAAGCTACGTGTAATAGTATTTCAAACTTCATTGACTGTAACTTCAAGCAGCTTTGCAAAGTTGTCTTTATATGTTTTACAGGATATGATGTTTATTTGGTTGGATCGTGATAGGCGTTAATCATTGGGATTACATCATTCCAGACAGTGACGAAATAACAACATGAACAACTGATAACACACAGGTGAAACTAATGATGAAGGTCATTGAATTGGTTATATTTTGTGTGAACGTAATTCACATAGTAAAAATTACGGATTATATAGTTAAAAATACGTTCCGCTTTTGTTTATGTGTATATATATATATAAAAGTTTGGCTACACCGTCATTTTTGCTACCGTTCAATTTACAATCATATCTGCCAATCAAGATAAACATTCGTACACGGTCACGATTCACTGCAGGTGAATTACTGTAAATATTTTGAAATGTTTTTTTAAGTGTAAACAACATGTCTTTTACATTTAACTCTCTGTTCCGTACTCTACACTAAACTCAATCATTTTACAAAAACAGATACTTAATTTTTTTATCTTTGACATCGTAGCCTAATTAAAGAAATGTGTATGTTTGCCGTTTAGATTACAAATCAGTTTCTGATTTATCCAGTGTATATCGAGTGTGGTTTGTATAAGAACATGTATGTTTACGTTTTTATATTATACATAGTAACCCCTCCCATTCCGTCTATGTGTTATCATTCCTGATTGCCTGCACCTGTACACAGATACCGAACTGCTGCCACGCTCTCACTTAACTATCTCTCAGTACAGTTTTGTTAAATAAAATATTCACTTCGCTGTAAAAAAAAAACCATTCACACAGTGACCTCAATATTGTTTTGAGTATAACTGCATTTGGTTTAGGTCATGGGAGTTAAGAGCGGCCATATTGGGATCAGTGGTTCAAGGTTTTATTTCATCTATATGTTTTCATAAAATGGCATGGGTTTTAGCTAGCGTGACACGCAGTGTTTGTAAGCTTATTGAGTGGTGTCATCTGTCCGGCATCAATGTTTTCTTGAAAAAACTACTGAAGATCACAATTAGGTGTATAGTAATACTACATGTATTTGGCCTGTACTTTTTGTTGGGATAGGAGCTTAAACGGTTATAAGGAATGTTCAAATTAATGATTTAAACCAAGTTTAAGGTTACTAATTGTAGGCAACATTGGATTACTCTCTACGGCACATCAGCCAAATATGTAGGAATATGGTTCAAACGACTTTTACTAAAAATATGCAAAATGTGGAATTACGATAGTAGGCTTATACATTGCTGGAATGAATGACTCAAGTTTGTCCAACAGAATGACCTTCACGCATTCTCTTGGTCACATGAATCATATGATCGGTAATTCATGGGTAACTTCTTCGTCCTTCCGAATAACGTTTACCGTTCTTTCAAATGTTTGATATGCAAAAGACCTATGCAGGTTCGGTAAAGAATACATATTCTGTATCGTATCCCACTGCATGTATATCATGAAAGGCGACTCGTATGGGGCTCCCTGCAGAATCGGGTGTTTTGTTTGTCTTCTACGAGGACGACATAGAAGAGAACACAATTGATCTACTGCCCCCATTGCAACACTTGGATTATTTTTCGTTTCCTATCTTCATTCTGTATACTTTCTTTTTCAGACGGTGACTCCCTAGGCACCAGTCCTCTGATGATCCTCGCTGTTACGAGGACGTTAAACCCCAAACAAAGAAACAGATATGCAAAAGGACGAGAATTAAGAAGTAGACCATTTCGTCATTTCGCCCCGTTTCATTTGCTTTTCATTTTTCAAGATATTCCCGATCTGTGTTGAATTCCCTCTTCCTGTTGATATTTTCTCCACGCATCTTATAAAGTGAAAAATCGTCCCCGTGTTAAATTAAACTAAGGGGACTTTTAATTGATTTTTTTTAATCAAGAAGTAACCCCATCTATTTTTTTCTTCGTCCAATTAACTTGGCCGTAAAATCAAATTTTCTAAAATGCATGTCTGTGTCATGCCATTATCATACACATTGTAGATTTAAGACGAGATCTTCACTTTCGTTTATCCATCAGTGATATACCGCTTTATATTAGCATGGACATTGCTGGTTCACATTGTCAACCCTAAATGTGCACGCTCTCCCTAGAGACCTACCTTTGACTACTTTGCTTAATTAACGCACGTGCTTATTTGCAGACATTTACTCACCTTAATTTCTTTTATATAATGAGAGACAAAATGGCGGGCTAGAATGGTTGTCCGTGGCCAATCAATGAGAGTGGCCGCGAGACGAGGCGCTGCGTCATTGCCATGTCTGCTACAAAACACTTCCTATCATCTGTACCGTTATGTAAGAAATTTTCCTATTTTTATCAAATTCCGGATATTAATTCCGACATCGTCCCGGAGATTAGTCCGTCGACGTTTCTGTATGTTAGATCTCTCCTGACTGACGGGCACGGTTTTATGATATAACATGATTCTATTTGCTTCATATTTGGTCTTTTTATTATTATGTATGAAGGGTGTGGTTATAATGTCTCTAATAAATAAAACGTATATATTACTTGTTTGAATACTTTGCAACAATACAGCCGGTAGTAACACTATATTTCCGATATTTCTGCTGTATAGCTAATCAAATCATACCAACACTCGACCGAAGCATTTGATTTATTTCAATGTTTCAATTACAATGACAGACATACAATCAGATTCATACACACAATATTCATCATCACTTGTCATTCCTTTTAATGACTATTGGCTTGTCATGTTCCATAGTGAGACGGATCGTCTGTACTTTCTGCTTGAATGTAACGCCAACGCTTATTGGAGTTCCCTAGCGATTTTCTCAGCAGCGACTTGACATGATTCACAATTATAACTGGTGAGCGACATTATTGACAATAATATGAACTACAGGTTTAAAAAATCAACATCAAACACGAACGGTAAAAAGAAACGCTAAATAAATAAAACTAAACAATCCCCGGAAAAACCCAGTGGATCGACTTATAAACCATAGCTTATATTGAACAATACAATTCCACAAGCTGACATATTACAGTTATAGCTGACGAACGTGTGGGACAGGACAGAGGTTAATATTCAACTCAAACTAAAGGAATGAGGGGTAAAGTCAATCCTTTGTCTAAAACCTAAATCGGGATCATATCAGGGTTTAGAATTGCGTTGGTCCAGTGCTGGGCATTTCAAGTTTAATGTCTGCATATTTACTCTCTACCTCACTTGTATTTTACCAAAAGGGATTTTCAATCCATATATTTCAATAAAGGAACCGTGGTGCTAACCTTCTCTCTTTTTTTTCTTTTCCAACACATTTCGGCAGGGTAATTTTAACATTTAGACCACCAGATAATGAAAATTAAACAGGTCTATGTATGAATGTAATAAAAAGGAAAATCAGTTTATGTGATGGTTTCTTTTCAACTTGCCGATATTTCAAACATTAATTGTATAAGGGTCAGTTGCCGCGGCGAATTGATACTAGCTAGACGGTGTGAAATTATACACAAAATTCATACGCCAAAAAAAGTTTACCCACGGAAGTGTACTGACAGTAACGCAGGCAGCATTTTGTTTAAAATTGAAATAACTGGTGGTTTTATATTTGAAGAAAACTGCACTTAATGTAACTTCGCCCGAAATTAGGAAATGAAACCTGCTGACTTAGCATACCCAATTTATATTTCAAATGTAATAGACAAAATTGACGTGGCATCGTGCAGTTTCCCTAAACAAAACGATTACATCGCATGCCTTCCGTGTCCGTATCATTCTCACATTTCCAGCCTTATCAATGTAACGATGTCATTATCGTTGTCTTTCTATTACTTAAATTTGTTGTACGTTTTCAGACAGCAGGTTTCAATGCAACAAAACACAATTAAAAAACGAACAAAAAAACATTAGTAAAACGAGCATGATTTATTTGTAGTAATAGCAGTTTAGACGTTAACAAGGTGAAATGCCGAGGGATCAGGAAACACGACTGGAGCTCGTTTTGCCGTGGACCCGAGGCAATGTCAGCTCGTCACAAGTGTTCTCATTAAATTGCTGGGAACAGTTGACAAATAGGAATCAAGTAAAGACCCGCGCAGAAATTATTGCTTTTCTTCTAAAAGCTAAATAACAACATGTTCTGAGTACTTACAAGTATAGCATGTCTTTTTGGAGGACAATATCTTTTCGATTGGTATTTAGCCACTGTTAATTGGCTTTCAGTAGCCATTTTTCCTTCACAAGCAAAGTTAGCCCCGATGTGAATAAACAGAGGCATTTTTAAAAATATCAAAGCGTTGAAAAGTAGCTTTTGTATAAATAGTTCTTAGAATCAACACAATGTATTGCTGACTATGTTCAACCAATCCTGTGTAAATTTTCTCATACCAATTATGTTAATATTTTTTATCCTCGTTTGGTACACATGTACCTGATTTAAACCATTCTCGTCGCAGCTAGTTCCCCTCGTTTGCTTCCTGTTAGTGAGCATGCCAGACATGTTGCTCGGAGTAATGGCGACTAATAGAGTAACAAAGCCGTCGAGGTAAAGCTTGTTACTTCATTAATATACTGTATAACGGGGAATGTTTGCTCAGTCAAACTTTCGCCCTTCGCCCATGAAATGGATTTCCCCCAGTGTTTATATCGCCCTATTATTTGTTTACTTAAATTGGCTTTATTTATAAATAAGTCCTCGTTACGGAGGGCGAAAATTAAAACGCAGCGTAAATTTCCCGGTACATAGTAGTTTTTAAATGATCATGATGATACATTTTTCAATATTAACACGCTTATAATGATCAATAACTAACAAGAACACATGCATATCGACTCAGTAGTACCTATAACCTGACTCAAACACTTAGTTGTTATTACAGAAGATATCATTGTTCAAAAGGCATGCTGGTTATACATTATATTTCCTTAATCTATTCACTACATCTTCTTGAATGCATTGAAAATACTTTTAACTTAAAGTCGGCATGTAAACTTCATTTAAGGATTGAATATTATGTTTGTGTAAGCATTGATGTAGTCCTTGTTGATCTGAATGCCGGTGAAGTTAAGCTGTAATGGCAGGAAGTGCGCCCCTTTTCAATTATAGATAGGTTCTTCGTCCCTATAGGAAGGGCGTTAGAATTGTACCTGCTGCCCCCAATGCATGATCGTAAGAGGCGACAAAATTTGGATCTTATTTTTTCTCTTCTTTCTAAACAAGTTTCTTTTTCCTAATGTCTCCCTTTACAATGCCTCACTTTTAGCCTTTAGTTGAACGTTCGCCCCTATAAGGAATGCTTTGGGTTCTGTCCCCTGGCCGAGACATACCAGAGTCTGTAACAATGGTAGTTTCTACTCCTGCTTAACGCTCAGCAAGTTGAGAGTGGGACGACTGATTCGCCCGTTGTCAGTATACTGTGACCGAGTGGGGTGTCTTCGGCAGTATGTTGCATTGAGGTAGCAGTATAAAGTCGGCATCAATTCCACGCTATCACAAAGAGACAAACACAAACATATCGCAGGCTCCCAAAATACACACGCACACACTAAACGCATGCATCTTGCACACAAAGGAGGCGGTCCACACTAAACCAAACTAAGTAGAACATGTTCTGACTGTTTTGCGAGTTATTTTAAAGCAATACTGAGGATGCATTTCTTGAAGGGACGTAAGTCTACTAAAAAGGGATGACCAGGTTTTCATACTTTTTGTGTCCGTATCTTTTTATTTAAATATTTCTTTCTAAACATTATTTACATTAGTTCCTTCTGATAATGAATTACAACGACATAGCATATATAGCATTATACAAACGAACTGAATGATGGTTTTTATATACTCCGGTAAGTCGCGTTCTGTCCCGGTTATTGTTTGGGGGAAGGAATAGATCGACAGGTCCAATCGTATTATCACTGAACGGACTGATGTTAATCCCTTCCCTGCGTAATATTTGCAATACCTGCATAAGGGACATTGGTTTTGCCAAACTCGAAGTACTGCCCCATCGCAACATCTGAGACTTTTTTTTCTTTGCCCCCTGTTTCTATGATGTTTCCCTAAGTACACTGTAACTCCAGTTATCCCTTTGGTAGAATAAAGTGACCAGGTTAAGTATCATTTTACCTTGTGCACGTACGGACATTTGAGTAAGATGGCACGTTTAAGTTGGCTTTGGTTGGCCACATCGTGTTTTACATCGTTTTAACATAACATAAGCTGTTGCGAGGACGCAAAACCTGGACAAGTTAGCATCCCATGCTATTACGTTTTATTAGTGCAGATATGAACAGGTGGTAAAGAAATAACGAGATGCCCCTGTATCGCCTTACGATCCATATCCATTAACCTTATCATCAAAAACACTTGCCACGTATAACGCTCAGCCTTTTAACTTTGTACAAGCAGTGCCAAGACACTATTATCCCAGGAGACTTACAACTAAAGCACATTTCGCATCTGTGCCACTTTATACAGTAGTTTAATTTGATCTTACGTATGGGAATTTTACGCCTGACAGCACAAGTCCTTGAACATACTCGCATATATAAGACTATACATGGTGTCTAGTATAGGCAGACTTAAACAAAGGTAATCGCACATAGCACTGTCCGCCCTAAGCCTGCAGCAATAACGCACACAGCTACGTCTGCCTGTTGTCACTAACAGTTGCCGATAGCTTCAATACCCAAACATCGGTTACCGTCCTAAAGCAGATATGAACAGCGACAGACAATTCGATATCCTATCGCTCTTTCTTCTCGTGAGATTCAATTGGAAATCGGGCCGACAGTTCCAATACGCCTGACCGGACAGATTTATTGTTGATATGATGCCCTGGTCTTATCTACCATAGTTTACAAGCGTGTCATAGATCCAGCATGACATCGACTTCCGTATAAGTGTAAACGCCACAGACCGAATGTCATGCACCGTCAGACATGTGACTAAGTGGCATGTATCGTTAGAATTGTCGACATATTCTTTAAAGGCCCAATCACAAACTTTAGGTGAAACATATCAATAAATCAAATTCCTTGTATTTAAGAGATGCGAAACAGTCATTGTACTTTGTATGGACTAGTACACGTTTAATTGTATGTATTATCTGTTCTTTCAGCATCGTCGATTATATGCTTCAAAAGAATCGTTAGTCGATACATCAACATGACCAGGCAGTGGTTTAATTGTATAGGGTAAACGTCTTATAAACAGCTAAGGTCATTTAAGGACATATATCATGTGTGTGACATGTATACACATATCTGTGCTACATGTAGATGAGGTATGCTGGTGTATTTGATATGATATCAACTCTATATAGTGCTACCCCAATGAAATTTCATTCTAAGAGCACTCAAAATAGCACTACATCCAGCCACATTATACTAACAACAGGTTGATCATTATGTAATTACCCGAAATGCTAGACATTAAGCAGGCACTAACAACTGCTAATATTAAGGACTTTGGTTTGTCCCGACCTGAGGGCAGAACTCATAGCCTTTTTAATTTGGACGAAAATGCAATACCTCACCAACATTAAGGGTTTGTCAAGCGCTAGGAAACAAAAATGTTGTGAGAATATATAAAGATATAAAGGAAGAAAAACATCCTATAAATAGATATTTACAAAATGCATATCACTTATCAGTTGAAATTAATAGAAAAAAATGACAATATGTAATTGGGATTTGATTAATTTCTCTTGATATTTATCATTTTAGGCAACATAAAAACGACAAGCATTGGCCAATAGGAAAACGTCTTAACTATTCACTTGATTATACTGTATTTCCCACAAAGGATTGATAGAATATCTTGCCTGTTACTGCGCGAGATCGGGTTATCTCAATCAGGGGCTCTGATTCTGTAACATATTCCAAACCGAGGCGTAAACCGTGGTTGGGATGTCACCGATCCTTAACCCGAGAATGAGATCACCCGATCTCGCTCAGTTACAGGTCATTGAATTTAATCAATATTCCGTACAATGCATCAAATACAACTTGCCTCTTCACTTCTTAAGCTACGTTTTAATGCGTTAACAACGTAGTCCGTAAATAAAGGAAGAAAACTTATTTCATAGTGAAGTTGATATTTTACATACGACATCAGTTATCTAAAAACATCTAAACTCAATATATAACGATAAAACATTATTTTCATAAATTTTCGCGTGTATCACTTTCATTAGTGCGCGGAGGAATACATCGCTGTGTGAAAATTCCGCGAAATATCGAGTAAAGGTGCCCGACAGATAGGACGAGATAGACGAATTTATATACCTGTCAGAGGTGCAAGAATGTGTAGGGTGGGATATATGTCAAGGAGCATAACACTACATAAGGAAAATACACGTTATTCGCTAACCAAATCACAAAAGGGAAGTAATTCCATGCAAATTCTATCGCAGCTTGCCTGTTAACCTATGCGAGCTTTCTTGTCAAAGAACGGCTTGCAGTGATATAAATATAAGGTTGTATTTTGAGCTGGTTTCATTAAACGTACAACAAAGGCAAAAGGGAATTTTAAAATATAAAAAGAGCTTGCGCGGCATATTATGCCTTCCGTGATGGATGTCGACTGCTGACGGGGCTTTGCAGATTGATGATGACTTTGGACAAGTTTAATGATCGTCATCAGGATTTCAGGGAAATGAACTATTTATTTGTGATATAAAGGTCCACGTTTTTGTTATGCACACTTAATTGCCTAATATGTTGTTGTCACAGCCCGAGGACGTGACATTACTTGGATGCGACTTAGATTTATATGGCGGTTGTCATCGATAAAGCAGAAGACGCTTACACTTCTGGAACACCTCGTCTTATTTTCCTTTTATTTTACAAGGGTTTATGTATACTTTCTTTGTTCATATTTTGCTTTATTTCAAACGATTTTGAGTTGGATTTGGGTAGGTTTGTTTTTGTCGTGAGCAACTCCCCGGGAGTCCACGCGTCCGGACTATTTTGTCGTTCCAAGTAGTCTGTAAATATGATATTACATGTGGACGTAATACTTCAAGAAGTAAATGAAATCGAGTAACACGACCGAAAATAACAGGATGGCAGAAATATGCTGCCATACATGTAACTTCTTGATGCGTTATTCCGACCCTGTAATACTGTGTTAATGTGACAAGAATGCAGTGTACCATATGTTATTGTCAACTTCAATGTCAATACTTTTTTGGAACTTATTAATTCTTTTCCTCAGTTTGTTTACTACAGTAGATGATAGAGTGTTGTATATACATATATTTAATAACATGATTGAATCCACTGCTTTTACAAGTTAAGGAAAGCATTACGTCTGGGAGATGTTCATCGTATAAAGAATACGTCATTTTATTTGAAAGTTTGATGGCTTATGTAGTCAACTTTACGAACCGTTGATCGCATACAAATTGTTTCAAGCTTGGTTTCGAAGCTTCTAGCTTTTGTTATCAGGTTCTAATTTTGTCATTTCTAATTAGAAAAGTGTAAACAGATGTGTACGTCAGCAAGAACTACATATACAAAAGCTAACGTGGTCACACCTATCAACATCACACATATAGGTGGCTGATGTAGGCTCGGAAACTGTTTGAAATATGAGAGCTTGTATCAAAAGGGCAGCTTGCAATACCATCTCAGCATTATGCACATCCATAAAATCTATTTCCATTCCGTTCCTAACGATACAATGTAAATGGTATTTGACAACTTTTAAATTATAAACGGAAAACTAAGGAAATGTAGGCGTACAAAAAAACTTCACTTACCATATGAAATAAATCGATCACGGGCATAGAACCAGTTAAAGAAATAGTAAACAGACCTCTACTAAGAAGTTGAGTAACGAGTCTAGGTACTAGACTACATGTGCAAATGAAGCGAATATCCTACAGTTACTTTCATGATGTATTATTCGAGATATTCAAGGACATCCTGACGGAAAGCGAAGAATCAATCGAGGTTTATTTTAACGATATATACTGGCCGAAATGGATTAACAGGAGACGGAGTCGATACATTGTGAAATTTCAAACAGACTAGAGTCGCGAAGAGAAAACAAATTGGGCACGCTTTGTGTGCTAAAACAAAGGAAACCATATGACCAGTAAGCGCAGGACAAGCAAGACATATCAGTGATCTATCAACATCCCAGCAAATTTGTCGGTTGCATGTCAGCCATGATCCTGAAAATTAGTTAAATTAAGAGGAGAAACGAGAATCAACAACCGTATCTATACATAAGCGACCAACCAACCGGAACATTCACTACATGTAATTACGCACAATAAACTGGTCATATGTGCCATTAGAACACACACTTGAGCTTGAAGGACAAAGACATTTCAAGCAACCTTGACAAAGGATTTTTTAATGAATGTGGATTCGAAAAAATTCTTTGAATCCTTACTGGTTTTGCTTTATCTACAAATCTTGTATATCGATTAACTCAGATGAGCATGATGGATTGACTTGCCGAATGAAGTATGTGATTCTTACGTTGAAACAAGTAGATGAGATTGTGTATTTCTTATCTTTAAGTATTAAATAAAACTATTAAATGTTCCAAGAATCAAAATTTAAAGAATGATTAAATAACGTGATATCTTTACAAAACTGATTTTGGTTTTATTAATGTACCCTCCATAAAGAGTACGTATTTATCGGGCTATTAAGTTCACGAAAAGAAGCTTTTACTTTTATTTCTCAAATGGTAGACAGAACATTATCTTGGTATTGGATGTTTATGCCAAACAAATATATTGTCTGACTCTGCTATTCCTCATTGGATACTGGAAGCGTTATAATTTAAGTGGAATTCTTTTACGTCTCGTTCGTTTATTCATGTTAACTGCTAAAATTTGACCATAAAGCAAAGTCTATCCAATCCAAAAATGCCTGATTTAAGAGGACATTAAATGACAAAAACTCACCTGCATACATGCGTTTACTTTGTGCTGAGGTAATCTCTTTTGGGTGCGCTATTATAAGACCGCTTATATTTGATATTCAGTATCATGAAAAAATGTGCATCTGATAGAATTAAGAAAACATAACTGCTGACAGCTGCAGTGAGAAAACATACATCACAATAGAAATGGTACGAAAGACGAAGGTAGGGATTTGATAATAGATACAGTATTCCAAAAAGTAAGTTCACTGCACTATGAAGCTATTTCCTCCTTCCAGTACCCATCAGTGATAAAATTGACCAGAAAAAATGGATACCCAAATTGTCTTAACTACTTGTGAAACAAAAAAAAATGCGTAAAACGTCTAAATTATATGAATTTCAGACATTAAAATACCTGCTCATTCTTATTGATAGACAATAAAGAGTGCACATTATAAACCCTGACCCTACTCGAAATATTAACGGCAAACCTCGAAATTTAAAATCCACCAGCGGATTCCAACACCTTGTATCTTGAAAAATGGACGTTAGACACATACACAGATGACGCATGCGATGTCTCTCATTAAAGGTGCTGATATATTTTTTTATTACAAGTGGAGAAATGAAATAAATACCCTTTTTTGCCCTAGGTCAAATTAAAAGTAGTCTGCGAGATACTGAAAACATGTATTTAATCGAATGGAATTTTCTGAATTTGCCCTGTTTAAACAAAAAAAAAGCTACTAAGGTTTTTTACAAAACTAAACGCATATGTCATTTTATATAGACAAATCCATGAATAAGACCTATGCCTGCATTCTAACGATTACCTAGAAGGGTTCCGGATTACTTTTATTAGAAACTCGCAATCGAAAGATAAAGTAGGCTTTGTTGAATTCGAAATCCTGTTTCAATCATTTGAGACATTGAAGGATGATCATTGGTTATAATAATGGAGGGAGAAGTTGTGATAAAATAGATATATCTGATGAAAATGGTGGTAATGTTCTAAATAAGATAAATTTGAAGTGCTATGAAACAAGTCAATTATAGAAAAGCAAACTCAAGTCTTAATACAAACTGTAAGCATACTTATTTGAGTTCGCGCAAATATTAGCAAAATACGCTATTGAATTGATATACTGGGTGTACAGCGTACGTCACAGAACAACGTATATAGATCAAAGAGTATTTGCATATCGGGGAAAATACCTAGAAACAAAAAACACTGTATGTTTGTAAGTGAGTTTTCATTTACCTTCAAGCAATTTCCTTTATGTTATTGTATGGACAGCGTGGGATTTATGGTCAAAGTTTAGCGGTTAAGACGTAGCGCGAAAGCCACTAATATCAGATTACTCTAAAATAAGTACATTTAAAGTATTTGATCATCATCAGCCGTGGTACAGGCATCTATCGATGTTGTTCACATTATTCAACATTATAGTCGACTCATGCGTTATAATAAAAACAAACTTGACATCTTGAGTCATTCAACACAAAACCAATAAGCTTCCTATTTTAATAGAAACGGTTGTTGATTTATTTTTTAGTTCTGTGCTGTATATTGGAAACATTGGAAGGTATGTACAACACCGGGGTTTTTTGGAGGTAAATATCAAATATACTAAAAGAATGTAAAAGTATGACAGTTAAAGACAAAGCAATCAGCGATGTAATTTTAAATGATACTTTTTATACAGGTGTTTTTGAAGGGCAATTACACATATTATCAGCATATTTATTTTCTTTATTAATATCAGGTAAAAATAACATTTACAGCTGTACAAGTTTGATTATACAAAAATATTGTTTTAGATATATAAATGTTATCAAGAGGTAAATTAAATCCCAAATTTAAAAATGATTGCCTTTTAAATTACTTTACTAAGCTATCAGATCAGATCATATTTCCTATTATGAAACGACGTACTTAAAATATAATATAATATCAAATTTCCAATTTAAATCGGAAAATAGCAGAATATTACAAGGGAAAAGATAATATGTCAATTATGTTTTAATCTTTTGAAATGAATTTCATTATCTATCCATGTGCATCAATGTTGAAATTTTAAACCTTTGGATAAAGTTTCTGAAGTTGAGCACTTCTTCACCGTAACCCATATACATACTTATAAGTATGGCTCTTCTCTCTTGTATGATATATTCAGGTTTTACGCAATTTAACACTATTATTAGGTAAAGATAAGTCTTTGATTTTAACGTAGCAGTAATGTATTTAAAAAGTCAATGCACCATGTCAACTCGCTTTACTTTATAATCCATCTTTTTAAATAAATAGAATTAATTTGTGTTTTAATATGTCATCATGTAACACGTTTTTGCGTGTCTGACTATATCAATAAAGTCTAAAAAATATAAGATATAAAAGATAAATAATAGTTAATAATCTGAAGTCTTAAGTGTTGCCGTTATATTAGGGATACAGAACAATGTGGTATATTTGGTAACAAACGGAGACTGTTTCACTATTTTGACTGTCAGAATTCATGGTTTTACATCAGATTTATTGTAAATCTTAGAAATAATGACGTTCAGTCGTTCAGCTATAAGAGGAATACAAAGAGTGGTCGGCGTGTCAGCCGTTGCTACTTTCAAGATATTTTTGTTTGCAATCAAAAACAAGCTGTTTGCCTTCAAAAACACATATTTTGCATTTCAATGTGTCATTATATGCATTTCATAATTGCATTACGGGTTTAAACTGGTTTAAACCTTTTATGATCCGATTACAATCCCGATTAAGACCAATTATGTTAAAATAAATAATACGAAATAAATACAGCACATCAATGTTTTACATTGATTCAATAATTGCGTTGCAATAAGCTTATCTGATCCCCGACACGCAGGCCTAACGGTTAATATGGAGGCACTCAGAGGTGTTCGGGAGAATTATCTTCTATCGAATTGACACGGGTAACACATTCCGTGTAACATTAAGAGTGCTGGCAGAAAACAAGAAATGCCTTTAAAAAACATTAACGCCGGAGAAAAATTATTTACATTTATTAAAAATAAAACCAGCTTGTGTTCTTGTATAAACAACCTGATCTGATGAATATTAACGTTTAATACCATTTTGACATTTGAGTATCACCCCTGCAGGTCGGGGATCGATATAAAAATGTATTACCTGCTTGCATCGTGAGAGAAGACTAATGCGCGTACCCTTGCAGAATTGGAGATTTGCTTTGACAAAATGGTCCAAAATATATCTGCTGCGCCCATTGCAATATTTTGTATCCTTAATTTTTTCTACTTCTAACTACCTTATGTGTCCAAAGAAGAGGGCACAAAAGCAAATCCTTCATCCCGCAGAGGGTTCACCCATTACTTGCGTCTAACAATACATGCCTTGGGTAACAGCAGGTGAATTCCTTTCTCGATCCCCAACCTGCAGGGGCGCAATAATTGTGAGTGAAATAAAGAAAAGCAAAAATAGTTTATATAAACTAGCAATATTCGATTTAAATGCTTATATTTCTTTCTTATTTCTGTTAGCATTACCTCCCTCCGTTCAATTCTGATTTTCGTTTGGTCAATATTTCCATAACCATGAACAAAAAGGTGTTCAATATAATATGAACTTCATAAATTGTTTGTGAAAGAAATAAAATAGCAATAATTATAAATAACTACAGGAATATTCGATTTTAATGTTTGTTACACATATACATATATTTTGTTTTTGCATTTAATTCGTTCCAATAAATTCTGATATTGGTAAACTCAAAAAACTCCTAAAACGTGAAAAAAGACCAATAGAGACAGAGTCTGAAAGAAATGTGCACTAATGTCATACTAAATGAACTTTTACAGTTATGACATTAATAAGATACGACAAGTACGTGTATAAATTCGTTTAACACTGATCTCGGTGACAAAACAAATTAATCTTCAGCTTGTCAAGGACTATATGGAGAAAGTATCAAGCTTGGACAGGGCGTGGATCGTGATTAGGTCCAGGCACAATGTACCCATTTCTAACGCATTTTAATCCCTACCAATCGATACCCAAAATGTAATGATATAAAGGAAAAAAAATATGTTTTCCTTGCGAATAGTAAGCTTTTAATGAAATTCGTATGATTTAAAATACCGGAATAGAATACATTCGATTTTGTCCTCATATTGGTCTCCAAATCAAGGGCATACATTTATCCCCTTACACGGCATAGCTCTCCGCCGCGGAGGACCAAATTAACAGCAAACCGATCCATTATTCTACTACATTGCAACAGACGTCAATACCGTAAATGTTAAATTGCCTCTCCGTTGCTACTGTAATATATTCTTTCTGTCTCAACACAAACCCGGTAAATTAATGCTACTTTTTTCTATTAAACTTACGAAAGTATGGCATATGTACACAAGCAGTATATGACCACACTCAGAAGTTGGTCAACGTTCATGGAAGCAAAGAGGTTCAAAACAACCTGACTTTAGCTTCTAGGACAATGTGCCATGCTGCTCCATCTTATTAGCTCTCGTATGAATATTTACTATTTGAGTAGATAGTGATAGAATTCCGACGTATAATTTGTAAGCAATTATTTGGTGGTATTAGGTTTGGCACTAGCATATATGTATTATAAACCTTCTGAAACTGGGTTACGCGAGACAGAACAAGACAGTTACCCTCAATTAGATTGTCCTGATTGCTCCGTTCATTTATTCACCAATCCAATCAGGACTAAAGACGGAGCTACTTTTTATGTCATCATTAATTCCTAGACTCGATATAATTCAGACTCTGCGGACATTAACCAAAGTCAACTTAATTATGTGCGTTATTTTATTGAATCTCAACCTAGCCTTATATTCGGAGCCACATGTTGGATAGGTAGAATTCTGATGAGCATTTCTTCTTCATGTAGCATGTCAATGTCACAATATGCAAACTACTTATACTATATTATCCCAGACGATGCAATGTTTTTGTAAGCTTTTTATACTAGACTGTGTCATTGACAAGTGGTTACATTAAGTGCCAATAACAATTCGAGTTTCTTTTATACCGCTTTATCACAATCTAGTTCGTAGGTCGTCTCAAAGCGGTTCAGAAATTATTATCCGTGGTCATAGACCCTTTGCAACCAACCAACATATTTTCTTAACTCCCTAGGGAGCATACAGTGGGTGCTGCCATGTCGGCGCTCACAGCTAGCATTTAAAAGTTCCAGCACTACCCAACCACGTACTCATTTACAGTTGATTTGACTGGAACAAGCGTAGTAAAGTATCTTGCTCAACAAAACCTAGTGCCATGCCGTGACTCGAACCCTCAACTCTTCAGTCACGAGCCCGGCGTCCTACCACTAGACTACCGTACCTCCAAATGGCCAAAGCCTTTCTCGGAGTGACCAGTTGAAAAGTGTGTCAGTCATGTCCGAATAGCTTGTTAGTGGTCTGATTATCGCTGTAATTGTCACATTAGGCATGGTTTGAATACAGCACAGAGCTATCACATTTCTACACTTGTACTTTTAGAATTGAGCCCCTTGTCTATCATTACGCCTCGTCATGGCATAGAAATAATTCGTATTGGGATCGTACATATGTATCTATTTTATGAAAAATCCAATAACCTGACGTTAATTGCATTTATCAAAAACAATTACTGGAATGTTATTCCGTGTCACGACATATAGGGTGATATGTTCTACCGAGATATGACATTAATTCATATGATAAATCATGCTGACACTTGGAGATTTAGAAGTACAATAAGGTCACTGCCCGATTGAACCTCCGCCAATCGGTAAAATGAAATGTGGAACAGCATCGAATTATGTCGAAATTTTTATTACGGCCCCAGCGTTCTTTCCAAAATAAAATCGACGAAACGAACAATTGCAGCATTACTTTTTGATACAATAAATGACAAAGATTTATACAACATATTATGAATAATTTAAAAATCAAGTCATATATTCCATCATAATTGGTTCATAGCTGTTAAGTACACTTGTACTCTCTCCCCTCCCCCACCCCATCCCCATTTTTGGTTGTTTGTTTCTTTTCTTTTTCATTTCCACGTGCCATATCAAAGCTGCATTTACTTTACTTAGGCATGTTACAATAATGGTGTTCTTTATACACTTCGTTCTAATTTGCATGATTTCAATGATCTCGATGTTCTCCTGGGCTTCATTACTCTTTTCGCCGTTGAATCCGCGTTTAAAGAGATCGAGTTTGGCTTAAACATCGCTATGTGCAATTTAATAGATGGTCGATAGATACAATATTAATTCTAAACTATTCATATGATGCAAAATTCGTCCTTTCATTAACATATATTATCATATAAAACAGGTGAGATGTCGTTGCCTGTTGCTACATACTGATTAAGATCTGAAGATATCGCACAGCATGTCAATTGCAATTTGAAATGTACACCGCAAAAGACAATGCGGTTAATTCTCGACAGCAAATCAACAAACAGCTCTACCGTACATGTTGGAAAGTACATAAGCGTCTTTTAACATCCAAACTGCAAATTAACTGTGATCATATTCATATTTGCGCACTTGAGTTATTGAAACATTATGTTATTATTGTACGGGCGTGTTGTTATCAATAATAATAAACAGCAAATGACCAATAAACACTGAATTAAATTTAACAAACGGAAAGTGGGATCGTTTTAGCGGTAATATATTCATTTGATCGTACTGCGCTCGCCGAGTAAGGTAAATTGATGATCGTATCCCAAAGGGTACAACCTGCGCCAGATCTACGTCACATATATTAGTACTCAAATCAGAATATCTTCATGTACTTACATCAATCAGCATTAGCAAGTTCTATAAGTAATCTTTGATACTTGAACTGATGTCCTGTATTCTTCCGGTGATCTCTGCTAGATTTTACCAAAAAGGATTTTGAGATATTCTTCATTAATTATAATTGAATTTAAAGATATCTTTCGAACAGGATACAAAACACATCTATACTATACAAGTGGACATTTTCGCGTGAAGAAAACGTTTGCGTTCTGACCCTTTAAACCTTTCGCGATGTGGAAATGTTCATGTTGGGACCGATTCTGAAGTTCTTATGCTATACATTTATCTATAATATATATAATCCATAAATGTCTATTCCGTCTTTGTGTATTGCAGAGTTTTCTGCTCTTGTTAGCAGGTATTGATTGTTACGTCATTTGTTTGTGAGAGTAACGTCATCAGTTCCTGAGAAAACGACGTAATTTTCTCACACAAACCAATGACGTAACAATCAATACCTGCTCACAAGAGAAGAAAGATCTGCAATACGCAAAGACGGAAATCTCGACTCAACGCGCAAAAACGCGGACATTTCCACACCGCGAAAATTTCACTTTTATAATAAAACAAAAATAAACATTAATGTAACAATGTCATTAAATCAAAAGAAACATTAAAAGCCGTTCACTACATAATGCAAATGTACTTGTGACAGACACTTCAGTATATCTGTTTTCTGTGTCTAATCTCCTAACAACACAGTCAATTAAATAAAACAGAACTTTTATAAAAAAAAGATCAAAGTTACAACTGGCACATTTGGGATTTGAACAAGGATACACACATACAATGTTCTTGATTCAGATTTCCATTCATAAATTGTTCTATAAATGTCACTATCAAATTCGACGACGCTTCATTTGGAGAGTTTAGTAATAAAATGTGAGTCCAGGGGAGAGACAAATGGCGACTTTGTCCCTGATTTTTGTTTTCACAAAACAACGTGATTCTTTCTTTTTGTCAGAGTCGTTTAAAATGATGTCAAAATTCCTCCCGTGAATTAGAGGTAGCACTATAAAGTCGGCATCAGTTTCGCGCTATCACAAGGAGACAAACACGAACATATCGCAGCCTCCCAGAATACACACACATACACTACACACATGCATCTTGCACCCAGGGGAGGCCGTCCTTAAATGACCTTAGCTGTTAATAGGACGTTAAACAAAATCAAACAAGCAAACAAACAAACAAACCTCCCGTGATTTGACTTGTAATTTCGAAATTAGGTCAATGTTTCGTTTCGTTTAAATCCTGTAGGCGCCACGTCCAATGCGTGCGCATCATTATCAACAAATATTTTATTCAAAAGCACATTTACTTTGACGTACATATTTCGGAAGCGAATAAATGGAGCGATCTGAAGATCTGAAACAGGAACAAAAAAAGGACGGGGGAGGGGGCTAAAGAAATTTTACTTTCCCTTTACTTCATGTTTTGAAATCTGACCAATAAGATGTGCAATGACCAAATATGTGGAGCTTAGGGACCATTATTCTATGTGTTGTTGAGCGATAGATAATAACATTACTACCACAGATACATAACTGTTTTAAAATTCATTACCACAATCAAAACCGTTGCCGTTTATCTTTAGAAAAAGTTTTTTAGCTTTCTTTTGTTTTGGTGTCTCCCTCAAAAGTTTCTGATTTATTTTCTTTCATTTTTGTTGAGGTATGTTGTTGTCAAAGATAGGTACTTAACTATTAATTATGTATGGTATATAGCCGCACACTTGTGCTGGACGAAGAGACCGAGGTAAGAAAATTTACTAATTATTCATACGTCTTGATAATTGATAAATTTTGTTATTACTTTTTTGCAGAAATCAGTTTTTTGTTAAACTCAGCTATCTACAGTAGACTTGGAAGTAGAGACAAAGAAGATCATATATGGCACAGTTCTTCAATTAGTGCGTAGTTAAACATTCATAAGACATTTGATGTACAAAGATGTCTGCCTAATGGATGCCTCGAGTGCCTAATCCCTGTTTTAATATTTAGCGAAGCATTTGTTTCAATATTTGACATTGTGGAATAGGTGTGTCCAATATATAAGTGACAGGTTACGTCAATTACACTGAAACAATCCTACAGCTGTTTGGAGGTCATGAGTAATATTTGATTTGTTATATACATGTACGAGCAGCAGCAGCATTATTTAAGCATTGAACTGTTTTTGTATGGTATTTATGATCTATTTGAATGACACAGCTTTGCAAGCAAACAACATAATGCGCGCAATATACCATACAAAAACAGTTTAATACTTATATTTACGTTTTCTCTGCCTCTTATGTTCTTTTTTAACTTATAATTTATAATTAAAATTAAAAATGCCCGCCTTATCGACAGTCCAAACAAAGTAGTACTTTGACATTTTAACAAACACTTCAAATTTATTCCACAATTTAGTATCAATACAATTGCGTATGATATGTCTATAGGGTGTTTCAAGTTTATCAATAGAATCATGTTTATTTACATTGGATATTATAGTTCCGGTCAGTGTTGTAATTAATACGCTAAGAATTGTGTCTCGTGCGGCATGGTAATTAAAGTCCCATCAACGACACAGCTTTCAAAGAGGCTATATAGTGACAATGCCATGCAAATAAATGTAAATATTACAGTATCATTATTATTATATCAACCTAATCATCGTCAAAATCGCATCATTCATTATCATCAATTAAATAATAATCATCATTATCATCATCTTCATCATCATCTTCTTCATCATCATCATAATCGTCATCATCATCATCATCATCATCATCATCATCATCATCATCATCATCATCATCATCATCATCATCATCATATTCATCATTCTCGTCATCATCATCATTCTCGTCATCATCATCATTCTCGTCATCATTCCTATCATCATATTTTATTTCTCAATGTACTTGACAAGACCAGAATGTTTATCACATAATTCTCTCAGATAATCCCATCTTTTCTATTCGAAACGTAATGGAAATTTCATATCTGTATATAACAACGGACAACGAATCTTTATTTAATCACTTTTTTTACTGTTACAATTACATATTAAACCACATTTATTGATGAGTCATGAGGTCGTTATGTTATGTGAAAGAATCCATTTTAAATATTTAAAACGGATGACGGTAGTGGAGATTCATTTTGACCACTATTGCACACATTACACAATAGCACTGAAATAATCCCGTAGAGTGCACTTTCCAGCGGTTTGTAAATAGTGCTTGTGTAGATAATACCTTATGTATTCTTTGCTGCTGCTTGTACGAAAAGCCATCAGAGGAAACAAATTGTAATCCGATTCAGATGACAGGGCGTGCAAAACAAAAAACTCATTGAGTTATTGAGAAATATTCCAATGAATACCTTTGTATCAGACAAACACATGTTGCTGAAGCTGCTCTATTATTAAGAAATTACCAATATGATGACAGTTTTTACAATTCACATCAATCTTAAACTCTATGTCGAATTTGCATTGAGGTGACCTCGTACCCAGCTGGCGTTCCCGTGAACGACTTTGTAACTCGGAAACGTTCCCACTCGGTGATTTCTATTCTCTGTTATGACTGAATGAAACTGTATACAACAACGATAACGTAAGTTACAGTACAGAGGCTTATTGTGTGCAAATACTAACGTTTTATTACAAAACTTCACTTTGACCTATAGATGTATATATACGTCCAGAAGTGCCTGCCTTGTTCAAAACTCGACGGTATCCTGACCAGTGTATCCCATTATATGACGGAGCTGTGACGCAGGTTTTCTACATGACATGTATAAGAGACCTGTCTGTTACGATCTAAAACGATATGAACATCTTGTGCAAACGTGTATATCTGCAATGTACTGTTTCGTTATTATAATTGGTTGATCGGCATAAGGGTTTGACTCTTCATAAACACCCATATCGTGATTCCCGTACGGCGTCGTACCGTTGGCGTACAAGTTGACCAAACTAAGGTGGAGTGAAGACGTGCTACGTCGTATTACATCGTGATGCAGTTTTAGCAAGGTATTACATCATCTAATTACTTTTCATTACATGTAGTACGTACCAGTGATACAAATCATGCTGATTCTTACTAGGTGTAACAGGCGAGATTTTACCCAGGTCACACTACTCTAGATTCATACTACAGTCGTGACAGTCTATAAAGGTCATATTAAGGATGTGTGTATTTCGTATGAGAGGTCATTAGAAGCAGCCCTAACCTACACCCACACCCCTGCTGTGTTACCTCGAAAAAAATAGATATATACCCAAATGGATATTACACATGTTTTTCTAAAACGGGACTTTGCATATAGACATAATAGGTTCAACATATTTTCTTACTGACCAATGCAGACTTCAATGAAACATTGTGTATATGTGTATACGTTGTAAGTACTTTCGATATTGCCTAATGAGACCGGTGCGTGTTCTCTCTAGTCATTGCGTTCATACATTTGGCTGTAAATTTCCTGGCCAGATGTAAATGAAGCGAATAACAGGTTATCTTGGTTCTCTGTTGCTTCACACACCAAAGTAGTTAACCCAAGTACACTAATGATATTAACCCAAGTACACTAATGATATTAACCCAAGTACACTAATGATATTAACCCAAGTACACTAATGATATTAACCCAAGTACACTAATGATATTAACCCAAGTACACTAATGATATTAACCCAAGTACACTAATGATATTAACCCAAGTACACTAATGATATTAACCCAAGTACACTAATGATATTAACCCAAGTACACTAATGATATTAACCCAAGTACACTAATGATATTAACCCAAGTACACTAATGATAAAACAAAATTGTAAGCTAATTATTCAAAATGTCGCTTGTTGTCAACGTGACGTACTGCGCATACCTCACCATTACTTTTATTTCTACTATTTCTTTGGTGAAGGAATATTTCCGTCGCTTTAGAAACTTGAAAAGATATGTTGCTTTTTTGGTTGAATACCATAATTTCATGAATGCGAACGCTCATAAAAAATAACGGTATTCTGATATACAATGTATATAGTATTAAATGAAGACCAGTACAAATAATTTATTGTGTGTAAAGCTATCATACTTATATAACTATCATATCTTCATATTTCTCTTTATTTATATTACTATCATCTTATTAAATCTATCATATTTATATTACATGTACTATAATTATTTATCATTGCTTGTACGTCTATCACTTTTGTGTATTTCTTGTAAAAATGGTTTTGTGAGTATCATGTGTGTACGTTTGTGTTATGAACACTGTTTGTCTGTCCGAAATACTTCCTCTCTGTATATATTTATATTAAATTCGTTACCACAATCCGTGCTTTTATTCTTCTGACAGATGTACTTGCCGGAATGTACAATTACCATTCCCATATCCGTTTCACCTGTCATAACACCAGTAAAGTACAAGATGAACATCCACAACGAATGCTAAAAACAAACTGGCGTGAAAGATTACCTGTTTGTTTTGATAATGACATTGGTCATTAACGCCCGTGTTAACCAAGCCAATAGTGCTGTGGAGTGTGTATCACAACACAGTTAAAGTGGCGCGTGTGTATCTGCTACACAGTTGTATGTGATCTGTTCTCTGTCCTAAGCCCGTGTGTGTTATCAGAGCGGTCATCGGACCCAGGACATACTCAAGTTAGAATCCATGTGGAGGACTGGGAACAGACTTGTGTACGTGGTGGTCAGGCTCTGTCCGAAGTGGTTTTGGAGGCACCAGCGGGGCCTGGGAACAGCCTCGTGTCAGATTCCTTGTGGAGAGACAACCAAGGACTAAGACCAGACCGGCGTCAACGGTAATTAGCTATAGACCTTTATTAGACCGTGTGGACGGACTAATGGGGACGGGAGCAGTTTACCCTAAACATACCTATATCAGAGTCCTTCTGTAGGGAGTAGGGATTCGGAAACAGGTTTACACAAGAAGCGTTTAGGCCCCTGTCGAACGAAATTGTGGACGGACCAACGGGGACGGAAACATACCTATATCAGCGTCCTTCTGGAGGGAGTAGGGGTCCGGAAACATGCCTTACCTCAGACGTTACAGTATCAGGCCCCTGTCGAAGGTAATTGTGGACGGACCAACAGGGACGGAAACATACCTATATCAGAGTCCTTCTGGAGGGAGTGGGGGTCCGGAAACAGGCTTTACCTCAGACATTATCAGGCCCCTGTTGAAGGTAATTGTGGACGGACAAACGGGGACGGAAACATACCTATATCAGAGTCCTTCTGAAGGGAGTAGGGGTCAGGAAACGGGCTTTACCTCAGACGTTATCAGGCCCCTGTCGAACGTAATTGTGGACGGACCAACGAGGGACGGAAACAGACCTTTATCAGAGTCTTCTAGAGGGACCAGAGGATGAGAACAGGCCTACCTTAGGTTACAAGTGTTAGGTCCTTGTCTTACGTACTAGTGGTGGGACCATCAAGGTGCGAAAACAAACTCACGTCAGAGTTCTTGTCAAGGGACAAGTGGGGCATGATAACAGAGCTACGTCAGAAAATCAGGCCTCTGCCCTTGGTCTTAGCGGTGGTGCCAACTAGGACCGGTAACAGACTCACGTCCGAGTCAATGTTTTAGGACATTATTAGGAAACTAACTCGTGTCAAAGTCATTGAAGAGTCACTTATGGGGATCGGAAATAGACTCACCCCATAGGCCAACTATATGCCTGGTCGAATTATGTAGATAAATAATTTCCAATTACAAGATAGAAACACTTGTAACCACAAACACGTGACGGCTAGTAAGACATCCGTACTTGTACAGGAGTGTATACATTGCCACTGATTCATTCGTATGTTTCTGTGATAATCTGAATGACACTTCTTTAGTTTTGGTGTTTTGGAACGGATCGTTCATCTACGTTATTCTTCAGTTTCATTAATTAGGGTTTAAATATCTTCTACCAACTTTGATTCAGGCATATCAACATGTGTAACACGTAATTACAAATGTACTTATCATGGAAAAGGCAAAATATACTTGATACACGAAAACAGGAGAAATTCAGTTATCTGGTAACCAAGATCTAAAATGTAGGCCGGTTGCATCATACAATGTAACCTTGTATTCGACCTTTCATGGATCAGTACAAATGCAACTTTATACAATGTTAATAACCGCTCGGCCGCTATCAGCACGAGAGGTACGTTTTGATGACTTACTGTGTACATTCAAACATGTACTACACAAACGCGTATCATACAATGGTACACTTTTCATTATGTAAGAAAATTAATGATTTACTATAAAAACGCGTCTCGTGAATGAACCATTAAACAATTTTAAGCATGAAATTATTAAAAAATCGTCCGGGAGCTACCGACATCAGGCATTGTTCCTGAAGAGCATATAATATGTAATATGGCCCTAAATCTGTCTGTCTACATACTGTATACTCGGATACAGATGGCATAGCTGTCCATCATGTCGGCAGCAATCACACCCGAGCACGCTTATGGCTCCGCGGTGTTACGCCTGCTGAGAGGCCCTGCCTTTACGCGTACTGAAAACACAGCGGACCCGCTAGCTGGCTCCTCAGCAAATAGAATCGTACTACGCTACATCGGGCGGGGAGTGGATTTCATTCTCCACATTAAATATGTACCAAACATAAACTTTTCGTATTTGACAAGTAATTAACAATTTTGAATGAAATATATGTCACCGGTATGATACCCTACAAAACAACGGGTAACATGGATAGCTAAGCAGACCGGCTGGGACCTTAGATCTCCGAACTTCGGGATGGCTACCTCTGGTGATAACCTGACTGTTGTTCAGGTGGGCCCTAACAATGGGACAGGTTCGGAGTATGATGACTGGTCACCGGATTATTGGCATAAACAAATCCAGATATATGTGTTTCCGGAAATGTATGAGTGGGTATTTGTGGCACTTTATATTGTTGTTTTCTCTGTAGGACTTGGCGGGAACTTTATTGTGTGTTATGCCGTATGGAAAACTAAACACCTGCGAACCGTCACCAACTATTTCTTGGTGAATCTGGCATGTGCAGACTTCCTTGTAATTGTCGTCTGCCTGCCCTTCACCCTAGTTCAGGATATAGCCCAGTCTTGGCTCCTTGGGCTTGCCATGTGTAAACTTGTTCTTTATATACAGGTAAGACATTTCTTATTAATATCAATGTATACAAATGCTAATTAGTTTGACGCAAATCACAAACTCGTCCTACATTTATAGGTAAGACCTCTCTGATTTGAAAATAGGAACAGATTGCTCCGAATAGTAACTTTGTCTTATTGTCGTCTATCAGAAAGTGTTAAAATATTTTTTTTTACGATACATTCTACAAAAGCATGTTAGAAATAAGCTTCCAATAAATAAGAGTGGCTGAAAGTAATAAAACATGACTAGCTTACTTTTGAGTTCAACAACTTTTACCGGGAAATATTTTTCAAGGATACAGGCGGCTGAATCTAGGAGGACGACGTTCTGAATGAAAGTTGTAGGAGTAACGATACAGGCGGCGTTCCTGTCAAGTTGCATTAAAATAACTTTTCGCCACGAGTAAAAATCATGCTTATCATTCGAGCTATCCCTAAAGATCAATAGTAATTTAAAAAATACTCCCCTAAGCGTTTTTATCGTTCAAATAACAGGGGTACAACGTTTGGACTTTGAAGTATCTGTAAGTCTTAGGGGGTGTCGTTGATGACGTAATACTGTTGATTCTCATCTGTGACGATGTTACATTGTATAATCCAGCGTAGCGTCACTACAGGAATGTATCTATAAAAACAACTGTGTACTCATTCCTTATATCATTCTTAATCTCGTTCGTGTTGTCACGTGTTTCGTCAATTTTTTTCTAAGTTGAGATCATTTTAGACATTTGTTGAGGATAATTGAAATATTAAATTGTTGTATTACATGTAGATTCTAAATAATGTTTAAATAGTTAAACAAGGGAGAACGTATAAATATTTGTACGGAGGAACTAATGTATTTGGCAGAAAGCAGTGTGCCGTTACAATTAAAATGACGTCAGAAATGAATATTGACCTCCTGTTTCTAAACATATTAACACCGAGTCGATATCACAAATAACCGACATCCGCGTGATTGTAATATGACCAATGGGGACGAAGAAAAAGAATGTTTGGCTTTAATATTCGCCAGTGTTAGGGTTTTTTAACTTTGAAATGCGATATCCGTCAATGGTAGAACTAATAGTTTTCATCTTTGATATGCAATTTTGGTAACTTGGTAATTCATTTCTTTTGTAATTATACGTCTCAGATATACAATCTTTGTTACTGGTTAATTGTGTCTATAGTGCCAGATAGGCATTTGTACATTTCTAGTGTTACAAAATATTCGCCCTGATATAAATTATTTTTTTCTGTACCAATTGTGTTTTCCTTGCATCAACCCTTTTCTTAATTAAGTCAGTTAACACATTTCTTAATAATTCTTGTCTCGCTGCACTATCGGTTTCGTTCATACAGTTATCTCCCCTTAAAAGTCCCGTAAGGTATGGTTTTCTTAGTTTAAACAATATTTATTCAGTAATTACATGTACAGCAACAACAATGATACTAACAACACATGAAGTAGATGCATATGATTCTCTTCTCAGAAATAATTTATCAAAGCTGAAGTCAAGCCGGAAAAACAGTTTCCAACACTTACGTAGTTACAGTTTTTGACAGAAGTACGGGGATCCTTATAGGTGGGACGTTATCCTGAAAGTTGTCTGTTTTGACTAATATCTTTATTATACCTTATAAGATATCAGCGCAGGACATCCGATATTCAGTGTTTATTATTTTGTATTGCGAACAACCGACGTTTGAGAACTCGGTCAACCTCCATTCTACATATAGCACAGTCTAAATATATAGCTATGTTTAAAGGTTAAGTTTGTTTTGAACACAAACAGGAATCGAAAATTTATTTTGCTAAACATAGCTTTTGAAAACGCGAGTTTCGTATGTCAAGCGAAGAGTGTAAATGACCGATGTCTCGACTCTAAACTACTTAAAACAACTAACTAAGCCACAGTGGGCCGAATCAGTAAAGTCAGCTGTCAAAAATCATATAGACATTTCACCCAATATCACCCCAATACTGCAGGCAATCAGGAGGTTATGTAACATGTTTACCAATTCCGCCTCTCGCAAACTGTGGCTTAGTGAATTGCTTTCAGCGGTTTATAGTCGAAACACCGGTCATTTACACTCGTTGCTAGACAAAGGAAGCCGACGTTTTCGAAAGCTCGCAAATACGTTTTCAATTCCTGTTTATGTTCAAAACAAACCTAGCTTTCATTAATCACACCAAACTGATGAATCCTATTCCGTTTATAGTAGTCTATTGTCTTAATTCGCGTCGATGGAAGAACTCACATGTATGAAGTGAAGCCTTGTGATAACAACCGAAATGTGGCACATTTCATAATGTTAAAAAACACTCGATAATTAGGTAACAAAGCTTAATTGTTCAATATCGTTAGATAGGTGTGTTCACTATTCATTATTTGCTCATAACAGAATACTTTTCCTACGTAATTCGGAGAAATTAGGAGATATTATGGAAAACATTCGTGTGACAGTTTTTAGTTGAACTTACCATTTACTGATATTTGATGTGCAGAACTAGGACGAATTAGCATTTTTTAAATCAATCTGAAGGCTTATACTGATTGGTTTAGAGTGATATCCGTTTGTGGTGCCAGGTACAGTAAGTGTATTCTAAGCCTTGTGCAGCTCTGTGGCTGCTGGTTGAATTTTGATATATAACAAAGGCCTGGTTGAATTTGCTGCGTTGTAGCTACATGTATTACTTCTGATCTGAACTTATTTATTATCATTGGCATTTTGCTTGAAGGCAAATAACAGACTTAATGAGTTTGTAACATAAAAACGGGACTACGATTCACACACCGTGCATAATGAATCCCTGCAAGGATTGTACCGTGCATAGTTGATGTGTTGCCAGTATCATTTTGTTTTGCTGCACACATAATGAATCGGTTTTTTTTTTATTTTTGTCGTGATATATTACATGTAACAGTGCGAAGAGACAACAAAGCCAAGCTCAGTTAACCGTGATTTTGATACTCATGTTTTATGCATCATTAATAGAACGTAACGTGACACATCTACCACAATGATTAACTGTGGAGATTATTATATTCATCGTTAAATGATGGAAATTGAATCTAGGCATTTGTGGGTTTATGTAGATTTTGTTTGTTTGTGGTTTACGCCCTATCAACAGCTATCGTATTTAAGGACGTGCCAGGTTTTGGTGGTGGAGGAAAACCGGAGTTCCTGGAGAAAAAACACCGACATACGGCCAGTACCTGGCGACTACCCCAAGTAGGTCTCGAACCCGCGACCCAGTGGTGGAGGGCTAGTGGTAGCAGAATGCCAGACGCCTTAACCACTTGGCCACCGCGGTCCTATGTATAGATAACGCATAAGAACTTTCCGAAGACTAATCCCGAAGCCTGGTACAGTGACTGACAGACGCTTTGAATTTAAGCTATGATACATAACACATTTAAAAAAAAAATAACAAAAGCATTAGTATCAGCTTTAAACTGTGTCGATTTGGCAGTTAAATCCCGTAAATCCGAAAAGAATTTCAGACAAATTGCGTAGCCAGCGAAACGGTATCAGTTTGTCGTGACGATAGGAATGGTCCCCGTTATCTCAAGGAAGTGTGACAGAAAAACAAGTCTCCGATTGGAAAATATCCAAGTAAAACGCATGTTTTATTAAGTATTACATTTTATATAATATTGAGATAGTATGTTTATAAAGAGAATGACCAACGAGAATATTCAATATCTTAACATTTACGAATTACAACAACTGAAACAAATACTTGGTCAAAACCATCCGTGTAAAATATCTTAAAAAACACCAGTTTTCGGAGAGGATTCTCTGTTAAAAGCGTAGGAATATAATAGAAACATATGGAGTGGAGCAATAGCGTTATACATCAAAACTACTTTAACACATTTCGTTTCAGAAGGGGTGCTTAGTAAATAACAGAATTATGTGATTGCGGGAGTAAAACTACCGTTACGTATGTAATTAAAGCAATGTTAGTGCATGCTATTAATTTGGTAAAATCACGGTCAGGTATATGTAATTCAGGGAGTGGAACCATCGTCACGTCTGTAATTCAGGGAGTGGAACCATCGTCACGTCTGTAATAAAGGGAGTGGAACCATCGTCACGTCTGTAATTAAGGGAGTGGAACCATCGTCACGTCTGTAATTCAGGGATTAGAACCATCGTCACGTCCGTAATTCAGGGAGTGGAACTATTGTCACGTCTGTAATTCAGGGGGTGGAAACATTGTCACGTCTGTAATTCAGGGAGTAGAACAATCGTCAAGTCTGTAATTCAGGGAGTAGAACCATCATCACGTCTGTAATTCAGGGAGTGGAACCATCGTCACGTCTGTAATTCAGGGAGTAGAACAATCGTCACGTCTGTAACTCAGGCAGTAGAACCATCGTCAAGTCTGTAATTCAGGGATTAGAACCATCGTCACGTTTGTAATTCAGGGAGTAGAACTATGTATCGTCACGTCTGTAGTTCAGGGAGTAGAACTATCGTCACGTCTGTAATTCAGGGAGTAGAACCATCGCCGCGTATGTAGCTCAGGAAGTAGAACCATCGTCACGTGTGTAATTCAGGGAGTAGAACCATCGCCACGTCTGTAATTCAGTGAGTAGAACCATCGTCACGTCTGTAATTCAGGGAGCAGAATCACCATCACGTCTGTAATTCAGGGAGTAGAACCATCGCCACGTCTGTAATTCAGGGAGTAGAACCATCGCCACGTATGTAGCTCAGGAAGTAGAACCATCGTCACGTGTGTAATTCAGGGAGTAGAACCATCGTCACGTGTGTAATTCAGGGAGTAGAACCATCGCCACGTCTGTAACTCAGGGAGTAGAACCATCATCACGTCTGTAATTAGGGGGTTGGGAACATTGGCACGTCTGTAATTCAGGGAGTGGAACCATCGCCACGTCTGTAACTCAGGGAGTAGAACCATCGTCACGTCTGCTATTCAGGGAGTAGAACCATCGTCACGTCTGTGATTCAGGGAGTAGAACCATCGTCACGTCTGTAACTCAGGGAGTGGAACAATCGTCACGTCTGTAACTCAGGCAGTAGAACCATCGTCAAGTCTGTAATTCAGGGAGTAGAACCATCGTCACGTTTGTAATTCAGGGTGAAGAACCGACGTTAGGGAGTAGAACCACCGTAACATATGTAATTTAGGGAGTAGAACCATCGTTACATGTTTAATTAAAGGAGTAGAACCACAATCACGTATGTAATTCAAGGAGTAGAATCATCGTCACCCATGTAGTTGAGTGGGTAGAACCATCGTTACATGTGTAATTAAAGGAGTAGAACTACCATCACGTATGTAATTCAGAACCACCGTCATGATTTGTAGTTAAGGGGGAAGAACTACTCTGTCGTACATGTGAGTAATTAGGGGAGTAGAACTATCGTCACGCATATAATTTATAATAAAGTCCCAGGGGTTAAACGTCCTGCATAAGATACTTAAATATATAATCAGGGAAACAAGACGGAAGAGCTAGGACGGAAACAGTCGGCGACACATACTAAAAGTAACATCTTATGTAACGGCCATGACTGTCTGCTGTTTGCATAGGAAATGGAAACATATACAATGTCCCCCACTTGTCTTAGAATTACAGCGAAGCTGCTCGAGATGTCTGGCACTAATGGTCATCTACGTTTGTCAACCACTGTTATAGGACGCCTGTCTCTCTGACGTCCTACTTCAGATCGCTTCACACTACACGGCCATTGTTACACGGTGCCCGTAGTGTAGACGATACAGGCCGTAGGAGTATAGTTATAATGAGATTATAGGCCAGTCGATGACCATCTGAATAATTATAAAGAAATCGAACTATAAGCATAGATATGTTGTGATACAACGCGACACTTCCGGTTATTGATGAAAAGCATACCATTTCCAAAATTAACAAAAAGAGAACCAGACAGATCGTTTTCGGTAGTGGTAAATTCAAAAACAATTCAGAGACTATAAAATTATTTGACAGCCATCAACATTGAACAGTAATTATTAATTTAACATGAAACCCATGGGGGACATCATTGCCAACATCACTCATCCGGGAGCCTAACAGCAATGGAATACATCCGCTGACCAGAGCGAACAAATAGTCCCTTACATGATGACATTTCTAAACAAACTGAAAACACTAAAAATATTTTAAATTCACCTACAGATGATTTTGTCCACGTGTACTGAATGAGTTATTGGCCATTTACATTAATTAATTATAACAGTTAGATCATATTTCGGTGTTAGTATGACCACACGGCGGCTAGCAATGGCGCTACTTCTGATCGGTTTCTGATCCCTTGTGTCTGCAGGCCAAATATAGTCACTTACAGGGATGGGTTGAGATCATTGTCCTCGAAATTAATTCCACGTCCTTGCTCCAACTCTAAAAGGTCTTACATGTATATACGTACGGTCATTTAAGGATGTGCCTCGCTTTGTGTTGTGTATGTGTGTATGTGTGCCGGAGACAGGGTTTGCTGGTGTACTTGCTTACTTGTGGTAGCGCAGATCTGATGCCGACTTTGTAGTGCTACCTCACTGAAATGCTATGCGGAAGGCGCCCACCAGAACATCCGCCCGGTCATATTATAGTAACAATGGGTGAACCAGTTGTTGCCATTACCCTAAATGCTGAACGCTAAGCAGAGAATAACAGCTACCATTTTGAAGGACTTTGGTATGTCCCGGCTGCAAGACAGAACCCGTTGCCTTCTTTATCTGTTCGATTGAAAATCATGGAAATATAACCAAAGTTTTTGATTTCTCGCATTTCTCTGCATGTCAATGTATGATTGAAGTGTCAACGTAGGAAAGGTGTGCGATTTCTCGTGCGTGATGTCACAAGCAGTCGACAATGGCACTGGCGTTAGGAAATTGGGGGAAGTTCCGATGCCGCAATGCGGTGAATGGCGAAAGGATAGATTAAAAATAAACTATTCCTATATATTAAGCGTGTAAGTGAGTAAAGATTAGATTTTTAACACACACAAAATCTGGAGAAAAGTGTTATGCCTAATCTCGCTGACCGATTTGTTTTCGTCCAAAATGCTTAGCAAAAAAGTTAATATTTTGAAAATGGCAGCCAATCAAAACGGATTTCTATGGTTTCTGAGATGGTTTAGTCGTAAAATGAGGGGGAAAATCCTCTTCCATGCCCATGAGTGTGGAAAGAAGAAATGCTAAACTCGACAAGTTTAGAATTTAAAATCATTCCGAGTAGAATGTACCTATGCTACATCACTGAGCATGAAAACGTCTTGCTATTCCGAAGTTGATATATTTGGCATTATATATACAAAGTCAATGTAATCATCCACTTTGTCTTGTGAACATAGTGATTATCTTATGATTTATACCCAAAATCACATTTGACCGAATCTCATTGATCGACTTTATGAGACTAGTATTGATCAATGTTTGATGATATATGTATAAGATCTTTTAACACCAAATACTGTCTAAATATAGCCCGTTTGTGCGGTATATGGTAACGTGACGACATACACGTCACGGTCAACAGCTGAGCTTTGCCGTGACTTCAGATCGATGAGTGTCAATGACCTTATCATGGGTTGGACTCGTTCGTTTCGGTACAATGTTCAGTACGGATAACGTTGCGTGGCGGCTGATATCCAAAACACCAGTGGTAGAACACGAGTTCTTTAAACTGTCAGACTGTTGATGTTCGGACGCACGTTTTAAGTCCATGTAACAGAACAGCAGCATGCACTCGACCAGACTGTGACTTGAGACATGTCGCTTTGATATACAGACGCGTGCTCTTACAGCTGAGCTGTTTGGTCAGTGGTGAATAACCCAGTCCGGATCATAACTCCAGTGTTTCTTTCCAATTTAATGTATTTGGCCCCAAAGGAAAGTGTTATATTGTAAAAGAAACACAAAGACAAGGGTTTACAACTTATTCTCACCTAGTCCCGCCATTTATTTCGATCAAGTTCCTAGTCCAAGCTAAGTCCTTGACATAGAAATAACATCGGCACCCTTAATTCCAACCCTCTGAACAATAAGATCGATTAGTCATCCTGAATATCTTTATTGTGCGAATCATAATGACTATATAAGTTTTATTTATGAATATTCATAGCCATTTTACCTATACACCCGGTCAAATGAACCTAATTGGAGATCTCAACAGTGTCAGAACCTTCAAATATATGGAACATTTCCATTATTTCTGCGTACAACAACACAATATGGTCTAGCAGTGTTCCAAGACCCCACATGAGTAGGATATGTGTGACACATGTTTCGTAAGTCTTTATAATACTTGAAGAGTTACTCTGAACAGTCCGCGGGTCCCGTGGGAGTTGGGGATGTGTGGTTTACAAGGGGGGCCGTATTCACCAAATAGTTATCATACTCAATCATTTATAATGTGTTTGAACAAACTATTCTTCTTGTAACTTGCTTAAACTTTAGATTTTGGAAACGGTATTCAGTTTTATGTTTAAAAAAATCGTCCAAATGGTTGCCAAAATGTGAGTTTTTAATGATTTTATCACCGGAAGAAGAACTTTGGCTTGTGCACTGAATCTGAGTTCGAACATGAGAACGGTTCCATAAATGTATCCATAGAAATCTCAAAATACTCAAGTTTCATGGTAATAGCCTTGTGTTCCAGAATATTCTTTCATGCGAATTAGAATGACGTGTTATGCTCCAGCAGAGGACGTGATCCTATGAATAACACTAATTTACACATGTACGTTGCTCATGTATGGGTGGAAATTATACAGCGACCCACTTACTATACCCGACTGTCTTTGAACCATGCAATTTGACATAACTTCAAACACAAAAGAAGGTTGGCAAGGTAAACATGTATATTTTCGTTTAGCTTTTGTCCGTCAATTAGCGAGCGTATACAATGCATATGGGTATATTATCTCTAAGAATAGACTGTTTTAACAAGATTGTTCTTTTTATATGATCGGGAACAAACGTCTTATAAATACAAAGTCTAAGAAATAAACATAGTTAGTTACATGTATAAGCGATTACATATCTCATAAATTTGATACGCTCGTATATGGTTTCGTTTAAATGACCCTCGTTTAAAACGCACTGAATATTGTTTTTTGACGAAACCGCAAAAACACCTAACATATTTAATTATGCAAGTGTATGTATAATGAGTATTTTGTGACGGGTCACGCACTGAATAAAATAAATTTGACTAAATCACATAAAACAAACAGTGTTAGTGTAGGCATTATATGAGATTTGAGGCGGAATAAAGTGAAAATAAGACAATGATGTAAATCTAGGTAAAACCCGAGTAATGTAACGTCCCCAAAGCAAGAATCGGGGCAAACGACTGGACCCACGTAATGACCATGATATCAAAACATCAACCCTAATATACAAGGAAGTACAATATTCCAATAGGGATGGGGAAAAAAATAGAAACTTAAAAATGAGATTTAGAACATTAAGAAAAAGTTGCTTCGTGTCTAAAATGGCGGCTTCTTTCGTTTTGATTTTATTACTGTTTTTTAACACGTTTTTAATTCATTTATTTCACGGGTAATGCTGCGTTCAAATAAAATGGGAACATGAGGACAGCCGGACAGTCTGATGAAGGTTTTACTCAGAACTTAACAATAAATAATAAACAGTGTTTTTACGATGGTTTACGCTAAGGAGATATCTACGTGCAATACTTGCGAAAGCGTCTATAGAAAAAAAAATCTGACACAGGAATCTTATACAAAAGTACTATGAACCTTCCAGTTATAACAGACAGAGTTCGGTAAGCTTGTAAAAATACTAAAACATCAATCCGTTTCTTCAGTACAGTGTATTGAGACTGTAGGAGCCATATAATTTTACAATGTACATTTAGAGGATATTTGAATCAACAAGACTTTGCTATCTATAGTTCTATGACGTTGGTCAATTCCACTCTCCTACATATACAATCTGTAATTGATTTCAAAATGGGCTAATGCATTAAAAACTTTTTTTTTTAATTCCACTTTCCTGATGAAACTTTTGAAATAGCATTGTTTTTCAGTGTTTTGCTTTTTCGGTGGCATGCAACCCACTTGTTTTGTTGGCAAAACTGCAATTTCTCTCTTAGCTATTTACAAGAAACTTACGATAGAACCACATGTTGGCTATCATTTGCATTTAAAAACTACAGTGGCGGGTGCCAGCTACCGTATTTAAATTAACGAAGACATGCGCGTGCATTTGATCAACTTTACAAGACGGTAATATTTGATCTGTTCATATCTTTAGATTTCTAGTAACGATATTGAAACTGACACTTTAATAACCTAACACATACATTTATAAATATAACTTTCCGCTTTTTAAACGTACTGTTAATTTGACTTCCGCCAAATTACTTGATTCGGCATTAAGTATGACTTGACTGCTGATTTACGTGCAAACCCCCTTAAAGACAGCACTCCCATTCATTCCATGTTTAATTAAACTCGAGTTTGCCATTTAAAACCGATTGACTGATAGGGTGAAGTGCACTAGGAAATCAAAATGGGGTCTGTATACCTGTTTAAATTTGGCGTCATTACACAACCAAACGTTGTGTACACAATCGCTCTACAACAGACTTCGATTGTGAAGCTATACGTGTTTCTTATGTAAGGTACAAGTAAACCCGCCTGTAAACCCGCCTGCACGCTATCATTGAGCAACAATTACAAACAGCTGATGGGAGACAGTTTACAGTGATCCCCCTTTTTCTCGGATTTCATTGAAAGGCTACGACTGTTTAGTACAAATGTTACGCAGTACTCGCCGACAGCTGTTCGTTTAACCAGTACTGGCATCTAAGCTACGGTATCTACAGTAACTTCAACTTCATTCTGTCGATCTTTTAGTTGAAATCGATGTAATAAAGACATTATAATTTAAAACAGCCAGCAAAATATAGATTGGTCTTAAAATTCGATACAGAACAGCTGTAGTGTTGTCACCGAAGATGACTCGGATAATCTCTAGATTCAACCATTGATAACATAGACACCATTCAAGGTCCATGCCGTTAACCGGACGTTATTCACTACTCGTGCGCATGTACAGTAATCTGATACAATCAGTCGAACGTGTAATCAGAATTAACTGGTCATACGCTTCTTCAACCAAAACAGGTGTTACAGATATCACAATCAGAAGATCAGTGTATTTGGATTACCGATGTTTTGCAATGAAAACAAACGTCTTAATTTTTGCATTTTTTACTTATTTTAACTTTGATGATCTTTATGTAATATTTACTATTTACTAAGTTTTTTTCTTTTTATGACGTCATGGTCGGATGACGTCTTTTTGAAGGAAATAGACATCGAGTTTGCGACGCTGATGGCAATGTAATGGTCAAAGAAACCATCTTTTCAGCAAATATTCAAATCAATTCTTAAGATTTTCTCTTTTTTTTTTAATCTTGCATTTGTTTCATTTTCATAAAGATTGTATGATGGAGCTTGATAAATTCATCTTTTATTTCATCAATCTGGAATAAACCTGTATAGTGCAGTGTTATTAATTTTGGCATATTGTATCTATGCTATCACATGTATGTATTTTGCGTCCATCTTTCTAGATACAAGGGGTGGGTTTACTCGAGGATTTCTTAGTCACCGAGGTTTGCCGTAACATGTATAGCCACTCTGCTCTTTTAAAGTAGTTGCACGGCTTATAATACGTTACTCATAAATAATGTGAAATTGACCCGTGCACCTCTTTTGTTATGTATGTTCATGTAATTACGGGTTTTACCTACACCCCTTTCTGTTTCAATAGTAGTTTAAACCATTTTAGATTTTCATCTTGTTGGCCCCTATATATCATCACCGACCGATGAGTCTTAGAAGGGCGAAAAAGCTTTTCTGTGCAATGTTTTCATTTAGCACGATGTATCTGTTATAAAATATCAAAGGTGCTAAATATATCGCATGTTTGTGTCTTAAATGTATCCTCGTATATAAGACGTGTTACAGATACGTATTAAAACAACATTGGAAGTTCACTTTAGCAAAAGAAGTTTCCTTAACAAATTTCCGGCTTCAATTTTCCTAAAAACAAATCTACTCTTACAGAAAATTCCGACTCTCAATAAAAAAACAGCATATATTTTCATCTACAGACCCTTTTGTTATTTCAACAGGAATTATATTGATTTTATAGCCCGAGCAAACTGACTAAAGTATTTTGCAGATAAAAAATTGCTTTTCAATGATCGTTGATTTTCAGTTCCATATATTGCTATATTTTTAACCAATTTCATCTCTGTCGAATAATGCGCACATTATACAACATTTATTCATGAATGCGCCAACCGTGCATGGACATGTATCAGATGACAATATCAAACAGTTATCGTGGATTAGAGTGTAATAGACACATCCGTTTAAATGATTCTCTGTGTTATTGATAAGGATTTAATCTGTAAATATTTTATGTTCAAAACTAATAATTATTGTTTTGATACTCTACCGGGCTTCAATGTAAATATGTATATACATGTGTTCACACCGGCAAAACTATCAATCCATATATGTATGTTCTAGAAATAAAGACATCAGTCATTATCTATCAATTTTCTTAAATCATTGCTTTCATTTTTATTCTTGCATCTTCAATAAAACGATAGTGATAAAATTACTTTCTAACCGGCTTAATCAAATGAGCGATTGATTCAAAATAATATGCAGTGTCATTTAAAGCGAATTGCTTATAAGCTTCACATTGACCAATACATACATTTTAAAAAAATCAAGAAAAACGTTTTGTCGGTTGCCGACTAGAAGAAACACCGAACGAACACCTTTATCTACCCGGCTTTAAAATCTGAAATATAATCTCTCAAACAAAATCTGCAAAATAAAATCCTAGCAAAACTATAGTAATTTTCTGAACCCGAAACTGACAGCCAATTGCATAACAGCTCCGTGTAACAAACGAAATGACTTCCGCAAATATCGCAATGAAATCGGGCAACAAACAGACCAGGATTTAATAACCTGAATAAAACAAAAAAATAACGCACGGTATTACAAAATGTAATCTACGTATTACACTATCTCACCTAGTCCAATGATACAGTATCACGATACGCAAAATGTGTACAACTCTGAAAATCAAACCGCAAAAAAACCGGTTCTAGCTTAGTGTATACAAACGAGTCAATTTTTATACGTAACCTCAGACTATTTGCGAAGGACCCGGATTATATACGTAGGTGCCTCGACTTTAAATCACCACGTGACACTCGTAAATGTTTCACAGTGTCCCCCGACACTGCGCTCGGTCCTGTAGTAATGTGGATTTGACATTTGTTTTCTTCAAACCTCCAAACTGTACATATGCAGGTTGAATGGCACGCCGTTTGTCGACTGGCGAGTACAAGTGTAATTGATTAACGATAGTTACATTGTAGCACTAACGACTTACTGACTAACTAGTTCAGTTGCCGACTAATGGAACTCAGCACTTCCATACAAACGGCCATCAGGGATAGAGACTTCTATCAACTAATTATACCGAAATAAAAGAGTCACAGGTGCGCTGTCTATAACTCGAAAAAGATGCACGGGCCATCTCCTCTTGTTTGAGTGGAAAGCTTTAATAAATATTCGCTGTTGGGATCTCTTTACGTAGTATTGAAGTTTTAAATTCGATAAAGCTATGTGTTGAAATAAATTTATCTTATTCTTAATGAAGCTTTTATCACTGCTTTTAAAATGCTAACTCTTTTAAAGATAATAAAAGGCAAACACCGGTGTTCGTACCGTGACATAGGATTCAAATAGTACTAACTGGATACATTGCCACAGCGCCGCGTCAGACGCTGGGGCGATGGAATGACGTAGACCCGAGTGAGCTGACGATGTAATGACCAAAGTCCAACTGTGCGAGTAGTTCAGAAACGTCATAGTACATCGTGTATCTTTGTACTACTGATACTCTTGCCGTTCCTGATAAACCAGTAAAGGGTCAAGGTCAATAACGCAGACATGTTACCCCCGACGCACCGTTTGCAGCTTAGCCACCTCCTCGCTGGTGTAGATTCGCATCACGATATCATGTATAGGGCCAACCGTGTGTATTGCACTGTTACATGAATTATTTACAAACCTTGTGTTGTGTCCTGTAGTGTCTGTGATGAAAAACAAATAAACTCCAATAATTGTGTAACATGTTTGTGAAATACAACTCCACGAACCCTGCAGGCGTTCGGATGTCTAGCGACATATACAAACGTTATTACCGTATCGGAGTGTTATCACACACATGCTACAGGTTATTGGTATGTAACAGCAAGAATTCATGCCTCGTTTTCATAAAAATAAATCCGTGAATACTTTACTTCCATTCACGTGAGATTTCCACTTACGTGACATGAAAACCGATTGGGAGCGTTCCATAAAAGAGACACTGTCCCCAGATTTGCTTTATATGCGAAGGGAAATACTTATTTCATTGCTCACATTGTGCTAGAACTTCCGTTAGAACTTAACGTGTTTGTAGTTACTGCGTATCGATATATTCTTTCAAGGCTGAGGGCAAAATGGTCAATACACATTAGCCTAAATGTTGTTTTATTGACACCTAACCCCATATCGTGTCTTTGCACTCCCCGTGGATGAGATAAAAAGGTCAGTTTTAATTATACCGCCTAGAAAAAGACAAGTGCTAAACAGATAGAGAAAGATAGGTTACCGCAGCTAAATGGGAATAATGGGATTCCGATTAACTCTGTCTCAGAGGGAAAGAAGGAGGTGTCGTTACTGTCGGAGTTCACAAATTCGTGCGAAGCGTACACGTGATACTAATAACGAACAAGGTTAGCTGTATGTGGTGCCTGTGTTGATATTGATGATATAGGCGATCTCACGAGGAAGAGTTATGTCACGGGATGAGTTATGAATTCTGTGTATACACATGATGGGCTAGAAATATTATGTTTAACATACTAATATTTTGCAAATAAATTGTATGAACCAAATGAGTAAGATAGCATACTTGACACAAAATGACGCAATCATTATCAGTGTTAGTTTATCGATGTGGGATCTATATTCATAATTAAGAGACAAACGTCCATGGGAACTGTTTTCATGAAACCATTCTCGTGCTGATAGTCAAATCATGTGCTCAGGCCCAGCTTTATGTTCTTGAAATAAATAAATAAATAAATCACATTTCATTATTGATTTGGAAAAAAATGGACACAATTCAATCCGAATATTTTTTGAAGTATTCGCACCTAGAATTTTTTACTGTGTCACGTGATTAAAGCGAGTAGCGATAAAGTTTGTTTGAGACCAGAATCCATGCTGGAGCATGAGAACGAGTAGTTCATGAATATGGACCCAGTTTGCAGAACTTTGATCGAATAGCTTTGATTTTCTGAAACGGAAATATGTTTTATGCATGTGCGTCAAATGCCGCTTGTCATTTCGTGGTCATTAAGGTCAAACATCAGATGCGCGCTTTCTAACGTTGAAAAAAGAATTGATATGAATATGCAGTGTATTGGTCGATGTCGTGTGACGTTTGAGTGATCACGACAGCCAATCAATGTCTATTTCTGCAATAAGACATTTCAGCAAGCCGTTAATAGTCCGTCGACCGATTCCGGTGACCGGAAATAGATCGTTTGGTGCAAATTTCTTCAAGTGCCTGGGGAAAACGCGTAAGGTCAAGGTCGACGTCACGGTTACGTTTAGTGGTCCCTTGTGTCAGCTTCATTTCCCGCTGCGGCAGAAAATTTCGCGCTAGCACAGAACTGGGGTGTTTGATTCCTGAGTTGCGTGACTAAGACTGGCCACTACCCACGAGTTCTCTCGTAGGTCTCGTCTTTACAAATAATAGCGACGACAGTACGAAAGTTTATTTTTAAATGTGTTATTCTTCATCTGTGAGGCACATACACACATGCCTAAAGTATAATATATGACCGTTTACTCACAAAGGTTAGAACACGGCTTAAATCTGGTAATAAATGCAATATGCTAGAAATTAATTACGCTGTATCATACAGATGTTTCGATCTTTACATTTGTAAAATGTTTTTGGAAATGAAAGTTTTAAACCCATTTGATGGTTTCATTAGCACGATTTATAGATAGAACTCTTTTTTTTGTAGGAACTAATTAAAAAGGTTCTTTATTATCATACATCTTAGATGTAATACCTGTGCTACACTACGTAGCCTTGAAGTAAAACTAGTGGATATATGTGTTGTCCTGTATATTCATGGTAACCAATAAATTCAAACGCGAGTTTAAACCACTTCAACAAGCATAGCCTACACCAGTTATTTTTTACATATATAAGGTTAGGCTAGTGCTTATGTCATATGTCGATGTTTTGTAAGGGGTCGAATCTTGTCGCCGTGGTCAAGCTGGATAACAATATTGTATATATGAAATTGGCCCAACGTCGTCGCATAAAAGTCAACAGATGACCAAATTACGTGTCACCAACAAGACCAGGGGCATGCAACGGTTGTCGGGTAATTTTCCTGTTTTCGGTTATTAACACAAAGTCCACTCAATGAGATGTCTAGCTAATTACACCAAGACTGTGATATGAGGGTAAACACGTTTTGTAAAATGTGGTGGCCCGCCGATGGGCAAGCAAATGTATCTATACACGCAGCCATTTGTTGTACATATGAAAAGGAAATAATTTTGGAATTCAATTTTCTTCTACTGTAATGACCTATATGCGACGTGACGGAACTCAGACTCGTGACGTGACTTTCTACATCGTAACGGATGAGCCGTAAGAAAAAAGTCAAAATACCTAACAATATAGTAACGCTATGTGACTAGACGGTATAAAAGAAACTGAGGATATTCCGTGGACATTTTCTTTAGATTGAATGCCTTGCCAGCCATTGTTTCAAAACAATGGTGGCGCCGTTCGGAATATCCCATTATATAAATTATTATCATATATATTGCTACACACAACAGTCGTAGCGCGTTCAGTGATATAGGCAATAACAATGGTCTAACACAACACATTTCAGACAGAGACGCATATACATATGGACAAAAGCGTGCAGTTCTTCAACGGCAGTCACTGTAGGGATTACAATGTTACTGCAGGCATGGTGACCAAATGCCAATGGTCATATTTGGTTACCAAGGCGATAAGTTCGGGACGACTATCAGCGGAACCAAGGTGCGTAAAGCGCCACCTGTTCATATCGAATTTCGCAACAGTGGCGCATCAGATTGTCGTCTCGCTTTGTTAACGGTCAATTATTCGATGATCAATAGGTTCTATACTTCTCTTTGCCTATCAGTACATTTGTATGATGTTTCGTTAAATGTCAAATGGAATTGTGTCCATCCTTGGTTTTACAAAATATTCATTTGACTAGTACAATGTAATATTCGTCGACGGGGGTTCATTTCAAACCTTATTGCTTAAAGCGCATCTGATATAAAAGAATGCAAGACTGTTTTTCAATTTGCTGTTATGCTCCTCGAAATAAACCCGTTATATTAATTTGTTCTCGTGTGAATTGCTATGAAAAAATGTCTGCAAATCAAAGCGGGGCTTCAAGTTCAGACGACAAGGATCCGTTTTCAACCGCCCTCGATCCTTAAATGTGTCGTGACGTATGCAAGACGGGACTTTAGTGTCTACAGGTAACCACGGTACCTATACTGAACATCATTCACTGAGAAAACAGAAGCGTGGATAATGATTTTATGGAACTGTACGTGTGCCTCATTCAATTGCAGGAATAAGAACAGGGACAAAATGACAGACACCGAGTTACTAATGGGTTAGAAAATAGGCTCTTTCCGGTAAATGTCGTTTTATTTTGAAAAAAATAGCCTGTAACAAGTATTTAAGTTTAGTCCGTAAGCTTTAATTTAACTTTTATTCTCATAAAAGAGAGCCGATAAGGCAATCTCCCTATTGTACAACAGAAGACTCTCCTCAAAAGGAAATACTTCCTTTCGTACGGTTGACGACTCTAAGTAGTAATCTTCCTGTTATACGACTAAAGGTTCTCAATAGGAAACATTCTGCTGTACGACTGAAGGTTCTCAGTAGGAATCTTCCTGTTATACGGCTAAAGGCTCTAAATAGGAATCATTCTGTTGTACGACTGAAGGCTCTAAATAGGAATCCTTCTGTTATACGACTGAAGGCTTTCAATAGGAATCTTTCTGTGGTAGGACTAAAGGCACTCAATAGGAAACTTTCTGTTGTACGACTAAAGGTTCTCAGTAGGTATCATTCTGTTGTACGACTAAAAGTTGTCAGTAGGAATCTTCCTGTTATATGGCTGAAGGCTCTCAATAGGCATCTTTCTGTTGTACGACTGAAGGTTCTCAGTAGGTATCATTCTGTTGTACGACTAAAGGCTCTCAATAGGAATCTTTCTGTTGTAGGACTAAGGCTCTCAATAGGAATCTTTCTGTTATACGGCTGAAGGCTCTCAATAGGAATCTTTCTGTTATACGACTGAAGGTTCTCAGTAGGTATCATTCTGTTGTACGACTAAAGGCTCTCAATAGGAATCTTTCTGTTGTAGGACTAAAGGCTCTCAATAGGAATCTTTCTGTTATACGGCTGAAGGCTCTCAATAGGAATCTTTCTGTTATACGGCTGAAGGTTCTCAGTAGGTATCATTCTGTTGTACGACTAAAGGCTCTCAATAGGAATCTTTCTGTTGTAGGACTAAGGCTCTCAATAGGAATCTTTCTGTTATACAACTGAAGGCTCTCAATAGGAATCTTTCTGTTATACGACTGAAGGTTCTCAGTAGGTATCATTCTGATGTACGACTAAAGGCTCTCAATAGGGATCTTTCTGTTGTAGGACTAAAGGCTCTCAATAGGAATCTTTCTGTTATACGGCTGAAGGTTCTCAGTAGGTATCATTCTGTTGTACGACTAAAGGCTCTCAATAGGAATCTTTCTGTTGCAGGACTAAAGGCTCTTAATAGGAATCTTTCTGTTGTAGGACTAAAGGCTCTCAATAGGAATCTTTCTGTTGTACGACTGAAGACACTCAGTAGGTATCATTCTGTTGTACGACTGAAGGTTATCAGTAGGGATCATTCTGTTGTACGACTAAAGGTTCTCAATAGGAATCTTTCTGTTGTACGGCTGAAGACACTCAGTAGGAATCTTTCTGTTGTACGACTGAAGACACTCAGTAGGTATCTTTCTGTTGTACGGCTGAAGACACTCAGTAGGAATCTTTCTGTTGTACGACTGAAGGTTCTCAGTAGGTATCTTTCTGTTGTACGGCTGAAGGTTCTCAGTAGGAATCTTTCTGTTGTACGACTGAAGGTTCTCAGTAGGTATCATTCTGTTGTACGGCTGAAGACACTCAGTAGGTATCATTCTGTTGTAAGCCTGAAGGTTCTCACTATAAATCTTTCTGTTGTACGACTAAAGGCTCTCAATAGGAATCTTTCTGTTGTACGGCTGAAGACACTCAGTAGGAATCTTTCTGTTGTACGACTGAAGACACTCAGTAGGTATCATTCTGTTGTACGACTAAAGGTTCTCACTATGAATCTTTCTGTTGTACGACTGAAGGTTCTCAATAGGAATCTTTCTGTTGTACGACTGAAGGTTCTCAGTGGGTACCATTCTGTTGTACGGCTGAAGACACTCACTATGAATCTTTCTGTTGTACGACTGAAGGTTCTCAATAGGAATCTTTCTGTTGTACGGCTGAAGGTTCTCAGTAGGTATCATTCTGTTGTACGACTAAAGGCTCTCAATAGGAGTCTTTCTGTTGTACGACTGAAGGTTCTCAGTAGGTATCTTTCTGTTGTACGGCTGAAGGTTCTCAGTAGGAATCTTTCTGTTGTACGACTGAAGGTTCTCAGTAGGTATCATTCTGTTGTACGGCTGAAGACACTCAGTAGGAAATATTCTGACTGAAGGCTATGAGAAGGAATTTAGTGAACGATCGAAATCTTCACAATGCCTTCAAGTTTGCTGTGATGACAATCATATTCACATACCAATGAACGTACATGTCGTAAACACGCATAATACCGGTATCGTCACTGTCAATTACATACATTAATCTGTTACCGGATCCTTTATTACCGGCGCACCATTTCTCTGCAGAAGTTATTATCCTTTTTTTCTTTTCTTTTCATATTTCAATGGGAAATTTTGTCAAGCCGAAAACAGATAAAAAGAAATGATGTTTTTTATACAAATATGAATTGCATATTTTAACTACACAATAAAATCTTGCTGTAATGCCGTCGTTAATTTGAAGAAATGCTGCTTTTGTAAAACGGTTTGGTGATGTGTCGAAATATCGAAGAAGACTTTTATTATCTTATTGAAAATAAAACAATCCAATACTTTTTATCAATATGTTTTTATCAAAATCTGTCGTGCGATAATTAGACGTAATTTGCACCTTTGTATGTTCTAGTCTGCCAGTTGACATGTTCTAAATTTACTGGACGTTTCCACCTCCTTAATCATAACACATTCGAAGTGTGGTGATTTTCAAATAAACGAACACATGCGTTTTAAAATTTGAAAAAAAATGTCGCACTAAAAACCATGACAACATATGAACAAGAAGACTCTTCAAAAAATAAAATAAAAATACGACCTAGTGTTCCAGTAGTCTTCTGCTAGTCGTCTGCTTCATCGACGGCACATGCAATGTAGATCTAAGTCGGCTCCACATAACGTCAGGTCCTGATAGTGAGAAATCTGGGGTGACAGCAAAACCACAATCAACATTATATAAGCATTATCGAAAGCATCGATCTTCATATCGCAAACAAAAAAGTGTATTTCCCAATGAGAAATCATGATGGCAAACATAAAACTTGTACAAAGTCATCTTCAACCTACATCGTTGGAAAACTGGTGTTGTAATTTTGTCCGCCAGCAATCGACATTTATCCTGCTACTATCAAGAAAGAGAAAGTAGACGATCGGAAGGTCGAAATCAGCTCCCGTATCGTACAGCATAGAAATAAGTCGTCCGTGTTGATCATATTGTAGGAATGTATTGAGGAAAGCGTTTGAAATAGGAGGCATACTTTTTTTTCAAGAGAAGCGCTGAAAGTTGAAGTTTTAATCCAGTACGAGATGAGATATCTGGCACGAGTGTTTCTTCATTTGGATACCAAGCTTTCATTTTACCTCCAAAAATAGGGATTTCTATAGATAATAGTGTTGGTGGATGAAACTATTAGCGACATTGATCAAGTACCACACGACGTCGTGTAAGGTGTGTGTTAATACTCCTGAAGACGGACTCCAGACTGTATGAAGGAGTACTTAAAACAAGCAACAAGTTGAAGAGACTGGACATTTGCGGACAGTAATCCCGTCTGTGTGACGATTCAAGGCTGCTGTACTACCATAAAATGCAATAAAAGGCAATTTCCGCCTCGTGGCTCGCGTGTTTCCGGGTGGTCTAAACCCTTGTGCTATATATACATGTAGATGGAGTTATCCGTACTCGTGGGTATACTCGTCTAGCTTGCAATCAGATTGCAAGGACATCTCGTGTTAATGTCCTGTAAATTTCTTCTGTTTCGCGTGTTATCAACGTCTGTGTGAATTTGCACGAAACCGCAATCTCGAAGTTTAGCACAAATAAAATAATCACACTAGAAATGTGTTGTAAGGAAGACCCTTTTTAAACATATAATAATTCGATGCAGAAAGCCATGTAAATTCAAAAAAAAATACTGAGTCATATGACCATTGCTTCCGTTTAGGCCTTACCCGAGCAACGTCTCAAAGAGTCAAGAGTTAACGAAGTGATTGGGCAGCACCTGGGCCTCATCCCCGGAACGAAAACTATGAACAATTGAATGCATAGTTCTAGGAAAATGATCTTAATTGTTCTGACATTCAAAGTGAAATATATTTGATCGGTTATAAAGTATTTAGATCAAACGTTACTTTATTGTATGCTGCGAGTATTTCAATCAAGGTTAAGCAAGTCATTGCCGAGCGACTCCTTCCTACAAGATTAGCTGGCCTAATACTCAGATAGAAAACAACGGTAACCATATCAATGAGGTTTAATGGCGCTTGAAACTAAACTGAATTTATTTCTGAACATAAAGAGCATTTGCCCACAGATGGGGCGTTATGGGTGTCGTTCAGTCTTACCTATATTGGATTCTCGTCTCATTGGAATTCAAATTGTTTCAAGCCGATTCTTTTTCTTGAAATGCGCAATGAATGCTTAAACCAACAAAAGCGCAGATATGTATTCTGATAAAAGGAATCTTATAAACTTTTTGTCAGGATTTGAATCATGCTGACTTCTATTTTGATTGAAGAGGTAAAGTTTCCTGAAAAAAACCCTTAGAAAGGGCCCTTTTTTAAACTGACGTTTTGTATTGTTTAAGAGAAACAAAAAAAATATAATTTCCTTCAGAATACTCAGTTGTTTAATATAGTTATTAGTTGGAAATATTTGTTTAAATTTGGGGTTAAATTATGTGTCAACACCAAGCAGCTTCATGATCAATGATAAATATATTTCTATTTTTTATGCATCCCTGAATCTGAACATCAAACACTCGGATTTCTCCTGAAGTCTATTTTATCTATGATTTCATGAAAATTTATTGTGATCAATATCTCTATTGTTTCAACTCTCTTTGATTTGAAACGTGACTGTGTAAGATAATCAGACATTTTGTTTATTGTGTATAACCGGCGAACCATTTTGTGTGTGTCATGTAAATAATCATTGCATTTACCGGATGCAGATGTATCGAGATTATCGGACTGGTGACCATTTCAACTTTAAAACCTCCCTTTGAAGAGGTCGCGACATTGCGGCTGTCAAAGCTGCGGATATTTCTCGTTTAGGCGATTTGGTTCCTGATGTTATGAGTTCGAGGCACGGAGAGGGCACGAGTCAAAATGTTCTTCCTTCTTTTGTTTTGTGTCTATGTTTCTTATCATATTTAGGCAAAACATGGGGTTCAGTAGAAATCATGTGAAGCAACACATGCGGCAATCGTTCAGATGTCTTCCGTCGCTACAAGTGGCACTCTCCAGGATGTCTACCATCACTACAAGTGACACCCGTTCAGATGTCTTTCGTCACCATACGTGGCACCCGTCATAATGTCTCCCGCCAACACAAAAGGCGAAGACTAAGATTATCCAGCGTACATTACAGAATATCGAGTTGGAACCCCTTACTAAGTAGTGTACAAGACACAATAATGTCTCTATTCATACAATTCCAAAATTTAGGATATGACCTGGTGAAGCGAATCATCTGTGGCATATTGGCTCTGTAAACTAGTGGGACAGGTAGGTGTATGTTGCTACAGAGCAAAACGAAATTAAGTATGCTGAAATTAAATCTCAACACATTTGCCAGAATATTTTGGATGTGACGTGCCTTTCAATAAATAAACAGTAGGACATGAAGTCAAATCCATAATACTAGTGCTAAAAGACAAATCTCCACAAGTTCAAACCTTCGCACAAATGACGAATGTTTTAGACAGTTAGTACCGAAGTTAATCATTCATTACACGGACCATATGGATGGCCAATGCTAGTTACGACATGCTCGTCGATTGTTTAATTTGAATAAGGCGTAAACCGATATCCCCACAAGTGTAGCCTGGGGTTGACCTTGGCTTCAGGATGATGTACTACTGGCAGTTATATTGAGCTAACGAAATGTCACACACTTCTTTAGCTGGAGTAATAATTAATGCAGCACATTTGCATAAGTGGTACATGAATATGCATGAAATCCGTAAGAGTTACGTCTGCAGCATCACAAGTGTTCAAGTCAAGCGGCAAACCGTCTTAAATGTACATAATTGTTCATATCGATTAACCAGTTATCAAATAAGGGATATACAGAATTATTTCAAGCGTGAAATTGATGGTTACTTCTGCGGCATTTCAAAGAAATTACCTACATAAACCTTATAAAGGAGATAAGCGGCCTCAGACAATGCCTCGTGAAATACCGTGGGAAAAACCGACTAATTAAGTTTAATGATGGTGTAAATTATTTGTTCAAGAAAAGTTAATTATTTACTACCACGTGATGTTTTTCATTCATTTACTTTTAAACGACGGTACTATTTTATCATCATTTATCTAGTTAATGTTTTTTTGGAAAAGGACAAGAACACAGCATGGATTATTAACACGGGGTGTTGTCTCTGTTTTAGAATATTGATAGAAAAAAATAAAAGATCAGAAGTATGGAGTTATGTTTCTCTTACGCTGGACAGGTATATCCACAATTTATCAGTGTGAGATTAATACAATCTCTCACCCCCTTGGGGGTGAGATAGGGGAATCTCAACCCAAGGGGGAATATTCTTAAGTTGCCAAATACTCGTGTTTGGCAACTTTAAAATACTCTTTTCCCAGGGGTTGATATTCCTCTTTCTCACCCACAAGGGGGTGAATGATTCTTTTTCTCTTACCCTGTTCTCCCATTGTGTATCATAAACACAATGTAATGATAACGCTACATGCTTAATTCAGGGTTGACGTGATATTGATGGATTGTTGAGAAATTCTATTAATCTCACACCGGTAAAAGTGCGGATACATCCGTCCAGGGTAAGAGAAAACGCTAGCCATGTAAGATAGCCATGCTTGCTGAGTCTATCTAACATGGGCGTGACGTCACAATGGCTCAACAACGACGTGACGTCACGAACTTGGAAAACACCGATGCCGTAATGTGGAAAAGCCAACGTGATAAAATTAAAACCTTTTACGATATATTTACCGTACACGTTAGAAAGATGAGATTATCATTTTCAGCGCAAACTCTGTTTGCAAATATGGTGCATGCTTAATCTCGCTGACGAATTCGTTTTTGTCAAGATAGCTCAGGGGAAAAAAATGATATTTTCAAAATGGTAGCCAGTCCAAACGAATTTACATGATTTCTGAGCTTTTTCTGGTAATTAGAATGAGAGAAAAATATTGTTTCATGCCAAAGGGTGTAGGATAAGGAAATTTCATCAGAAAGCCTCGGGTTTTGCCAAATTTGAAAATCCCGAGGGTGGAATTTGTGTCCATGTGCTCACCGATTGCGTTTGTCTTCAGATTTCACCAAGTGGCTTCGTTGCCAGTGTTCAAGAGTGTGTTTATTTTAGTGTTTACTAAGTGGCCTCGTGTCCATGTATTCAACGATTGTGTTTGTCTCCAGGTTCCACTAAGTGGCTTCGTGTCCATGTGTTCATCGAATATACCTTTGTTCCCAGTGTTCACACCGAGCGACTTTCTATTGTTCACTTCGTAGCTTTGTGTCCATATGTTCACCGATTGTGTTTGTCTCCAGTGTTTACCCCGATTGTGTTTGTCTCCAGTGTTTACCCCGAGTGTGTTTGTCTCCAGTGTTTACCCCGAGTGTGTTTGTCTCCAGTGTTTACCCCGATTGTGTTTATCTGCAGTGTTTACCCCGATTGTGTTTGTCTCCAGTGTTAACCCCGATTGTGTTTGTCTCCAGTGTTTACCCCGATTGGGTTTGTCTCCAGTGCTAACCCCGATTGTGTTGTCTCCAGTGTTAACACCGATTATGTTTGTCTCTATTGTTAACCCCGAATGTGTTTGTCTCCAGTGTTAACCCCAATTGTGTTTGTTTCCAGTGTTTACCCCGAGTGTGTTTGTCTCCAGTGTTCACCCCGATTGTGTTTATCTCCAGTGTTTACCCCGAGTGTGTTTGTCTCCAGTGTTTACCCCGATGGTGTTTGTCTCCAGTGTTATCCCCGATTGTGTTTGTCTCCAGTGTTAACCCCGAGTGTGTTTGTCTCTAGTGTTTACCCCGAGTGTGTTTGTCTCCAGTGTTTACCCCGATTGTATTTTTCTCCAGTGTTATCCCCGATTGTGTTTGTCTCCAGTGCTAACCCCGATTGTGTTTGTTTCCAGTGTTAACATCGATTGTGTTTGCCCCAGTGTTCAGAGTATGTCTGTTTCCAGTGTTTACCCCGATTGTGTTTGTCTCCACTGTTAACCCCGATTGTGTTTGTCTCCAGTGTTATCCCCGACTGTGTTTGTCTCCAGTGTTTACCCCGATTGTATTTGTCTCCAGTGTTATCCCCGATTGTGTTTGTCTCCAGTGTTAACCCCGATTGTGTTTGTTTCCAGTGTTAACATCGATTGTGTTTGCCCCAGTGTTCAGAGTATGTCTGTTTCCAGTGTTTACCCCGATTGTGTTTGTCGCCAGTGTTCATAGAGTATGTCTGTTTCCAGTGTTTATCAAGAATCGTTGTCTCCTCTGTTCACCGAGTGTGTTTGTCTCTGATGACTTATTTGTTGCCTTCGTCTTTGTCAGCAAGCTGAAATATCAGAAATGTGAAAACCATATTGATGTTAAGGTAAATTATGATAATGTTTAAATTTAAAAAAAAAACATCCTTTTTTGTTTGTTTTGAACTTGTGGATGGGAATGTAATTTACAAAGTTTGTTTTTGAGTGAAGTACGGCATAATGTTTAATTCGGGCCTAAATCATACTTACTAGTATTGATTCCTCAATCCCACATGTTCCCTCTGGGAGTCACCATTCCTACTTCGGAATTCACCATTTGGAGGTCAAATTTGAATACAATTTTGACCTCTATTTTAACAGACACTACAGCTTCCATGTACAATGTAACTTGACCACCGCATAACCCGTCACAATCCTCTTATGATGACTGGCGTTAACTGCCGGTACCTACCATAAAACTAAGAGTTTTTTAGTTTACTATAGGTCAGTGTCCTCGATAACCATCGATTAAAATTGTCAACATCACGTCGGTCAGTCAAACAAACTGTATAACTCATAATGGCTAAATCGTTAAATGATTACCATAATTATGCTTTCAAAGTACTCACAACCCCGTTCTAATACGTAATTGATGTTTACTCTTCAAAAGCTGAAATGTTTACCATCTTTCTTCCGGCAACGGCAACTTTCTTCATTCCTGGTACATAGTGGAATACTCCATCTGTCAAGAGTATTTTATCATGCTTCAGGCTTTTTGTCCTCGTGAATTCGTCTTCTTGCCCAAAAGTATACCCGAGCGAGTGCAACAATTTTGTGATATCTTTTTCATCTTGTAGTATAAGGTACTTTGGTTCATTTAATGGGTTTAGAAGCAACATCAGTAGATTAGTTACATGTGAAACATGGTGAACACTACTGAGTTAATGGTTTGTGGGGGTATCACTACTCACCTGAATAAAAAAGCAGTTCCACAAAAAACCGCAGCCAAATTCACGTTAACCCCTGTAATAGTTGTCCGCTTCAGGTAGAATATGGATTCGAAGAACAGCTTTATGTGGCATACACATGTATATTAGAAACCACGGGTTGAACAATAATTAAGAATTATTAGAATACCATCTTTACGTAAATATTTTCTTTTGACTAATGGAAGTAAAAACTATTATCATCTTTAAAGTTGGTAAGAATATATACATAGTAATGTGTATAACGTGACGTTGCCTGATTGGTATAATGACGCAACAGATATTGGTACAACTTTCACAGTTTTTCAATGATATTCAAAATTCAAAATCAGAAATATCATAATATGTGTCTTAGTTTTAGACAAGGAATGTACCTGTTTCCTCTTGTTTTCTTTTTGTGTTTTATTAAGTGTGAGTTCCAAGTAAAAGAAAAACAAGTAACTAATTATAAAAGAGAATTAAAATCACTTTCACGTTTCGATAATGACGAGTACATCAAGCTCCTTTTAATTAGTTTGCAGGTTTAACATAATAACATATACCGGCAGTATTTGTCAACAAACTGACTATTTCAACATACAGAAGTAAATATCAACTTACATAATACAGACAGTATATATTAATATACAGACAGTTAATATCAACATACATAATACGGACAGTATATATCAACATACAGACAGTTAATATCAACATACAGAATACAGATAGTAAATATATCAACATACAGAATACAGATAGTATATATCAACATATAGAATACAGACAGTATATATCAACATACATAATACAGATAGTAAATACATCAACATACAGAATACAGATAGTATATATCAACATACAGAATACAGATAGTAATTATATCAACATACAGACAATATATATCAACATACAGAATACAAATAGTAAATATATCAACATACAGACAGTTAATATCAACATACAGACCATACAGAACACAGATAGTAAATATATCAACATACAGAATACAGATAGTAAATATATCAACATACAGACAGTTAATATCAACATACAGAATACAGATAGTAAATATATCAACATACAGAAAGTTAATATCAACATACAGACCATACAGAATACAGATAGTAAATATATCAACATACAGACAGTTAATATCAACATACATAATACAGACAGTTAATATCAACATACAGAATACAGATAGTAAATTTATCAACATACAGACCATACAGAATACAGATAGTAAATATATCAACATACATAATACAGATAGTAAATATATCAACATACAGAATACAGATAGTAAATATATCAACATACAGACAGTTAATATCAACATACAGAATACAGATAGTAAATATATCAACATACAGAATACAGACAGTATATATCAACATATAGAATAAAGACAGTATATATCAACATACAGAATATAGACAGTAGATATCAACATACAGACAGTATATATCAACATACAGAATAAAGACAGTATATATCAACAAACATACAAGAGTATATATCAACATACAGAATACAGATAGTATATATCAACATACAGAATACAGATAGTATATATCAACATACATAATACAGATAGTATATATCAACATACAGAATACAGATAGTATATATCAACATACAGAATAAAGACAGTATATATCAACAAACATACAGGAGTATATATCAACATACAGAATACAGATAGTATATATCAGCATACAGAATACAGATAGTATATATCAACATACAGAATATAGACAGTAGATATCAACATACAGACAGTATATATCAACATACAGAATATAGACAGTAGATATCAACATACAGACAGTATATATCAACATACAGAATACAGACAGTATATATCAACATACAGACAGTATATATCAACATACAGAATACAGACAGTATATATCAACATACAGAATATAGACAGTAGATATCAACATACAGACAGTATATATCAACATACAGAATACAGACAGTATATATCAACATACAGACAGTATATATCAACATACAGAATACAGACAGTATATATCAACATACAGACAGTATATATCAACATACAGAATACAGACAGTATATATCAACATACAGAATATAGACAGTAGATATCAACATACAGACAGTATATATCAACATACAGAATACAGACAGTATATATCAACATACAGACAGTATATGTAAACGTACAGACAGTGTATACCAACATACAGAATATAGACAGTCTATAACATCAACAGACAGTTTATGCAAAAACTTAAGTAATATGTAATAAAACGGTAATATAGAATAAAAACAACATACATGCAGTAGGTACATGTACATTGATTCAATATGCCGAGAGCAGGTTTCAATATATCGACACTAGCTTTCCATATATCGACAATAGTTTCAATATAGCGACATTAACTTTCCATATATCGACAGTAGCTTTCAAAATATAGACAGGATGACGAAGCAGATACTTTGTATCACCATACAATCACAAAAACAGCGAATCCGCTGATCAACATGTTGACGGAAAAGTCTATGTTGTATCTTAAACTACATTCACTGTAAATTAATTGTTATGACAAAGAAAACATTTGATACTACAGCACTGTACAAAGAGGGAACATGTCGTCAAAAGACAGCATTACAAGATTTTAAAAGTTCACAAACAATTTAATACGTGCAACGCGTAAACGTGTCGGGACTCTGATACACTAGATACTGAAAATTACTGCGCAGTGCTCTCTTCCCCATCATCCGACTTGTCTTCTCCTCGTCACATACCGTCGCATGCTAAAATCCATTGAATCTTATTAAAGAATTATTGATGACTAATGATTTCCCGATTTAAAAATAGAATGACTCAATCGCAATACGGAGGGGTTTTGTTGTGTAATCTTAAATACCCTATTACATTGCGGATGGGGGTTTCCCCCTTGTGGATCGCTCACCCGCTTGCCTCTATTGGATTACCAGCACAGTTTAGGGCCACGTTTGTTAGAAAGAGTGTCAAAGGTTTATTGAGAAATCGAAACAAAATAAATAATTTGCAAGCTGTCTCCGAGAGGAAAGGTCAATTGTTTCCGCTTAATCCGTTTATTTTTAGACGTAATTTAGTCAAACAAAGCGTCCGATAAAGGAAGAGAACTAGGAACGGCCACGGCTTACAGATCATAAATAACTGCAATGTTCACCGAAATTCAAATGAAGACGATTTGATGTGAAGTTAAATGCAATGAATTTAACATAAGGATGGATTATTAACCTAATGACGGAGGTAACCATACACACAACACATTTGCTGGCTCAGAGTTTAGTTAGCAGAATCTCCAGTTCAAATATAACTATTCAGGAAGTCCTTTTTGCTATTCTTTAGCATTTATTTGTCATTTTTCTCGCTGTCTGAGGCAAAGTCTGCCAAACTGAAATATGCAAATATGTTGGATGATTTTTTTCAAATGACGTACCTGTGTATTCACTTATTCTTTCTTTGAACGAATTTTCGAAAAAAAGTACTAACATAACGCTTTATAAACTGGATCTTTACCCTTACCGGTACAATGCCAGACAATGTTTCCAGGTTTTTTTTATATTATTCATTTCACTTTTAGGGTAGAACAATATAGGTATCGGTCAACTTTTCTAGCACGTTGCTTTTAATTCAATGATTCATTTAGAGTACGCGATGACTTCGAAACTTTGCATGTCAGAACACCAGAAAAACACGAGATACGTCGACAATTTTTTGAAGGATTTTACATAAATTAAATTGTTTGTTTTTGGTCTATATATATAAGAGGATAATGTTATGTTTAAATATCAAAATTAAATTTGGGTAATCTATCAATAAAAGAATGTTGTTGTTTTTTCAATCCACATGCTACATGTATTTCATAAATATAAACATCAATAGAATAGCCTGCGTATGGTGTTCCATTTGGGTACTCCTCTTTGCCGAAGAACAGATGTGAGTACTATATTCTTACCGTTACGTTAGCATGCGTGCAAATAAGCGTACTGTTGGCTGCCATGCTGTCTCACTCGTTCATCACACGATGATCAAAGAGTTACAACAAAATTTAGAGCGTCTCTCTGTCTGTGTGTGAAAAAAGAAAATGTTTCGGTCAATAACTCAAAATAGCGTGTGTGACAAAAAACACTACAAGAGGATATATTTTAAACTTTCTTCTGAACCTCCCCCGGCATCCACACGCACAACAGTAGTCTGTTTGTGTGACATTTTCTTAAAGGGAAACGTAATCAAATTGCACGGAGTAGCAAGAGAAGGAAATGGTTTAGCTCGAGTTAGGCGCCAAACGTTCGCGAGTCTATTCGAGAATCAAAGTGTCACACAAACACACTGGACCAGAGACGTGACAGTAAAAGAATGGTTGCTTACAACACATAATAGCAACATAACGACTGTGCCGAAAGATGATAGATCACACTCCATGTCAGAACATAGATACGGTACACTGTACAGAGCTGGAATGCAATGGTGTCGCGAAATACAAACAAAAGTTCTCAACAAATAGCTCACGTGTCGAAAACGTGAAAGAGGAGTCAATAACATGTAGGTAAAAGTGTACATGTTATTGAATAAGTGGGCGGATTGGACGAAAGGTTAACACTCTAGCACTCACGCAGGCGGCCGGGGTCGATCCCCGAAGTCGTCGCACGCATGCATATTCAGAGAAAGTGTGTTTCTTCATAAATTGGTCTGGGGTGGATGTTGCTGTATCTGTGCTGTAGCATACAATTGGAGTTGCACTATAATTGATGCCGTTGGAAGCACGGTCCCACTACAAACAGAACACATTACAATCCAGCACACACGCAGGCATACACACATAGGGATATATTAGCCAGGTGTCATAGCCTAGTAGTAAGCGCCTGATAGGGCAGCTCCTGCGAATTCCTCGAAATCACATAGATTAATGTGTATGCTAATTGTATTCATTGTATATCTATGTACTGTAAAGCGCTTTAGACTGGCGTATGCTAGCTAGATAGGGTACTATAACAAATGCTGTATATTATTATTATTATTATTATTATTATAAATGGTCAGACTTGATTTGGATCCATGATCTGGTCACTAGAAAACATGTACTCCTAGGAAACTTTTAGGTGGTACACGCTCATTAGTGTATTGCGTACTATTAAATTTAGACTAATATCATTTGTAACTTTTATATTTTACATTTGTTCCAAATCTTTGGGATTCGTAACAAGCATGTTTAATTACATCTCGTGTGAGATAAATTGTGACCGTTTATTGACAGACGCCATCTCTTTAACACCGCGCTTAGGACAGCGCTTTGGGGGTGAATAATGTCTTACGTTAAACAACAAAAGCTATATTTTTGTTAATTTTGTAAAATTGAATTGGATGTGATAAATGATCTGAAATGTTACATTTGTTCATTATAGTTTGTAATTGTAAACGGTGTGGCTGTTAATTTTCATGTGAAATGATTTTGGGGATTCGTTTGGCGTGTTATTTTGCATAACAAGTAATGTTTTAGCTGTATCACCGATTTAACTGGCTTTTACAATTTGAGTATGAAATGTTAAATAGTTTGGGATTCATCACTTTTCTCAAGGGTTCATTCAATCTATCACTTTACTTCTTTGGGAGAATAATAGAACATAACATGTTCTTAATCAGCGTAATCCTCCTCAAGATGGAAAACAGACACAGGAATCGCGAACCGGTGCAACGTGAAAAAGTAAAGATTAACAATCCCACGTACGTTACACCGGCATCAATTGTATATTACTTTACATTAACCATCTACGCGAAAGCGCTGTTACTCTATATGAACATCAGTTCGTTCCATCCCTGTGGTGTGTTTGACCATTATCAGACTGTAAGCCATGTCTATAGATTAGCGACAGACTGTAGGTCAGTTTTGTGTCACAGGAACTGTCTGTAAGTCGTATTTGTGGACTGGTGACAATCTGTCTTACATGAAAGGTCATAATTTAAGCCATTGAATGATTTTTTTTTATATTTACTGTGTATCTCAGCACATCTACATTATACCCATAGTTCTATTTTATTCACAATCTGTTTATCTTATTATGAAATCCTGACAGATATCTAAGTTTCGTTTTAACTGCTTTTTCGCTCCTTGGTATACTGCTATAATCATAGTGCATATAATTTTGTTCACATTATGTAATATTCACAGAGAACCGCACTATTTACCCACATCCGTTGCTATTTGGTACACAACACACACGTAAATGAAGCATAAGTAAGTTTGACCTTTCAAAAAAAGAAATCTTGAAATACTTCCATGGGTCTGAAATAACAATGGAATGGAGGAATCTGTGCAGGCACGCATCAAATACGAACAAATATTTGAAATTTCGGTGAAATAGAGTCGATGGTAAACACAGTGACGAGAGCAGCCGCGTAAAAAACAAATAGGGTCTTTTGGCGAGATGACTTCGTTCTCGTATTATTGTGCAACGAGTGCGTTAAACAAACAATTAATTTTGTAGGTGATTCGGAGAGGGAGTTCATAACACACGGAATCGCACAAACCGTCTTCCTAACACAGGATCCATTACACTAACTACACCGACAGACTTCCAAAGGAAGGCTAAGCCAATACTGATCAATTAATATTGCCATACTGCAGCGTCTGAAGCGTTGATATCACAAGACATTGACCGATCCCGTCTAGATGACCTTGGGGTTCTTACGTAACCAATGGAAGCTTAGCGGAGTATACATGTCGCTGGAACGATTTGATAACTATTGAAGAGACAAGACCGAACTATAGATAATATTACGTGGCGTCTACAACCGATATCGGTTTAATACAACTAATCAAATGTCAATATTCCCGTATTGCAAATATCACCTGTGGCATTTCTTTATTGCATAAAAAACTGCAGAAGGCCAGCGAGACTCACGATAACACAGCCCCTTGCTTAGGTTATAGATTACTGCACCAATGTGCCTATTAGGGGCCATGAAGCGTGACAGCGTGCTAGTTTTGTAGACATTGTGATAAAAATATATATTCAACACAGTAAAGGGCACTAGAGTAATCTTCAGGTTTAGATTAGGTATTACATGTAGCGTTCGATGAACAGGCAATATCATTTCATGCACTGCCTCTTTATGTTTGCGTGCATGTTTGTGAATTGCCTCCTTGCGATAACGCGGAACTGATGCCGATTTAAGAGAGATGCCTTACTGAAATACCATGCCGAATACAGCCATTATATTATCCCACCTGGTTACATTGTACTGACAGCGGGTTAATCAGTTGTTGCCATATCCCTCAATGGTGAACGTTACGCAGGGAATAAGAGCTACCATTTTTAGGACGTTGGCTATGTCATGGCGTGGGGACAGGATACATTGCCTTTTTCACTCTCACCTTGGCGAACGTTTAACGCCAAAGCCAAACGTGATGTATTTCAATCAAGGTGCTAGCAAACAAAAGGTAGGTAGCAGTAGAGAAAAATATCAAGAACCCAAATGTTGCAATGGGGGTAACAGATCATTCTTTTGTTTTAGTTTTTCAGTGTCCCCTTAACATAAACCACTGAAGAAACGCCCCAATTCTAAAGAGAGTAGCAGGGCACACATAAGTCATCTTTTAAAACTGATGGGGCCGTTATTATCGGGGAGTTTAGGTGAAACAATACTTTTTAGTAGGTGAATGGGGAATTTGATGAAATTTTGTCTCAAAGTGAGAGCGTTGGAGTGATCGCAAATCATTTTCGTAAGATTTTATTTTTTAGCGAAGGTGACCTTGAACTTGGACCAACAACTATCATACTCGATCATGCAAAAGACCTGGTACATATGATCTAGACCGATTTACATCGACATTTACCAAATTGAAAAACCTCGGGTGACGCTATATATGCAGTGGGAGGGATGAGCCGACCAAGAAGTTCCGACTGACATTTTCGGCTATTTGTACTACATGTATGTGGGCAATGTCTGAAAATATCACTTTTGGCCATTTGTTGAGCGTTCGCCCCTGTGAGGAAGGTTTTGGGTTCTGTCCCCTGGCCGAGACATACCAAAGTCTTTAAAAATGGTAGTTTCTACTCCTGCTTAACGCTCAGCAAATTAGGAGTGGGACGACTGGTTCGCCCGTTGTCAGTATAATGTGACCGGGTGGGGCGTCCTGCTGGGTGTCTTCGGCAGTATGTTTCAGTGAGGTAGCACTATAAAGTCGGCATCAGTTCCGCGCTATCACAAGGAGACAAACACGAACATATCGCAGCCTCCCAAAATACACACACATACACTACACGCATGCATCTTGCACACAGGGGAGGCCGTCCTTAAATGACCTTAGCTGTTAATAGGACGTTAAACAAAATCAAACAAACAAACAATGAAAATATTTTAAGTGAAGTTTTGTTGCTCATTGTTGAAGGTATGTGCAGATAAAAGTAGTGTGATGAACGTAACAAGAAGATATCTGACATAAAAAAACCCATTTATAAACATGAAATAATGAACGCAACAAGAGGATATCTGGTACAAAGAATGCACTTTGTCAAGTAAGTGACTCGGGTGTGGTCGTGTTGTATTGCCAAAAGTCGATAGATATTGATTTCAGTTCAGAAAATGCCGGGTTTGCAATCAACTACTTTGGTGGATAAGAATCCATTGAGTCGAGTTTTGAAAAATAAACACTTAATATGGCGTAGGACACATTCAATAGTAATTCGTTATTGGTTTTACATGTAATAAGGCAGTATTAGGTAGCGTAGTATAGTATAGATACCATTTATTGCTTCCATAAATATTGGTCCATTGTCATGGTTACCCCATCGTCAGTATAATGTGATCGGCTGTTATACTGTCATGGGTGCCTTCGGCATGGTATTGCAGTGAGGTAGCACTCTAGAAGTCGGCATCAAAGTCGCGTTATCAGAAGGAGGTATATACACCAACATCTCGCCTCCAGCACCCACGTATACATTGCACAAACGGAACACGTCCTTTAATTACCCTAGCTGCTTATAAGTCGCTGGATTTAATCAGATAAACCAAACCAATCCATTATGATGTCCAATGACTTGCGATACATGTACATATACAATCTTTAGAACCCACCCTATGAGTGCAATTATTAAAAATGTAAAACCACACATGTACATAGTGTAGGGTACTCTTCTTCACGCACAAAATATTAAGTATCTGCATAAGTACAATGTTTAAAACTGTTGGTGTATAATCAGTACGACCAAGTATATTGGCCATTCGCATTGCCGAATGATACAAAACCATCATTAAAACCACAAGATTGTATTGCTATCGAACGGTATATACATACCATTAATACCTTACCTAATAGTCCTGTTGTGATGTAAAATTGTTCCGGCAATATCATAAGTACGTCATAAGCTGGTCTAATGTGTTGCCGTGTATTGTTCTTCACATGAACCACCATTAGAACCCTATATGTTCGTCAATATCCTGTAAATCATTTAGGAAATTCATAGCTGTTTACCGCAGAATTTAATAAGATTACGTCTTAGAAAACAGGAATCAATTTTTATTCATCAAAGGGATTGTTACATCTCTTGCAGCCATGAATCGTGTGTAACAAGATAAACAAGACTGATATCGGTTTTCAAAGACTGCGGGCTGTTACATCTGATCAATGGTTAACAATCGTGTCCAGGGCAACCTTAGTCATCCAGATTGTTTTCATGATAGACGGGTGTAGGAAATCCACCGAAACTCAATGTAGCGGATGGAAATTAATATATAAGGCCCATACCGGTTTCAAGACAACCCGAGACATACCAAAACAATATCACTACCATGGTACAGCTATCATATGGCACATGTCTGACAATTGTTGTATACACAGGATGGGCCTAATTGAATTCCTTTATATTTGTAACCGACATGGCGAAAAAGTTTTAGAAAATAAATGTTGACAAGTTAATAACGTCCCTCCGATCGTCGACGGACAATATAACTGAGAGACCTAGGAGGTATCCTCTACATTATCGTACGGTTAACCAACGAACGCACAGTGATGGTCTCCGTCATGATGACGACAAGATGCGTTCACTTCAAAATTTCCAATCCTTCTTCTTCATCTTTCTATGATTTATTTGGAAGAAAAACGCGACACGTACCTTTTTATTTCCGATGGCAACATTTCTCAACTTCACACCAAGTGAGTGACAAAAGGGAGTCGGTCATATTCAGCCATTGACAAAGCTATACCCGTTCTCGGTAGCAATGTTGATGGAGACATTCGTAACCACACTCACCTAGTGACAAATCGAGTATTGACACCCAAACCAACACTCAGTCATATCCAGTCATTGACAAAGCCATACCCATACTCAATAGCAAAGTCGATGAACACATTCGTTACCACACTCAGTAAGTGACAGGTGAGTGGATTACCGTTACCCACACTAAGTTGCGCGGATATATGAAAAGTTTAGTTTGTTTTCTAGATGATGATGTTATGACCTTTTCATCAGATTCAAACATCTTTCCAAAACTGCATTTATTTACATATTTCAAATAAGGATATCACTTGTTTATCATAATAGATGTATGTTATCTCTGTAATTACATACAGTAAAACTTCGATATAATGCCCATTCTTCTATTTGCCACCTCGGTGACCGCCAACATGTGTAAAGTTCCCTTTTCTCTTTTTCTGAGAAAAATCCTTCATACTTTTACCTCAATTTTTCGCCTTATCCCTATATAACGCCGGTTTTTGTGTGTGTGTGTGTGATTTTTTAGAAATGGTGGCAGTATAATGAGGTTTTATTATAAAAGTTTCTGATCACTCCAGTTTTTATCGAGTCTGTGTTCAGTCTATCTAGCCGATCCCCTCTATAACATATTTCTAAATCTTAGTATTTGTTTGGTTGCCGTTCTTTGGATACGTTCCAACACACCCATTTGTTTAAACTTATATGGCTACCACATTACGTTTTCAAGTTCTAAAAGAAATCTAACAAGAGTGATTTATAATAGCACGGGAACGTGTGCTCATTCACTTTAAATTTGCCTTTTTAACCTGCACACTTATGTGGTTTTCAACTCTGAAAGCATTGTCTTACGATTACTCCAAGATTCCATTCGTTGAGTACCTCTTTAAGTGCTTCATATTTATGTTATATGGCTGTTCTCCCAATGTGGGACAGATGTGTATGGACTTACATTTCCAAGGATAGATTATCAATTGTTATTTGTCGCTTCACTCGGCAATATAGATATATTACTGACCTCATACGATGAGGTCAGTGTGTCCAGTATAATTATAGCTGAGTTAATCTAGTCCCGAGCTCATCACAAGCCATTCGTGCAGTAACAAATTATACCGAAAATTGAAATCAATATGACCCTATGATGAAATTAAGATGAAATGTATGTGTGTCAGGGTTACGTTTACATTATACGTGCTGGACATCCTTCAGCAGTGCCTTCGGGTACCATGACAAGTTTCGCTATGACACACGTTGTAGTCATACCAGTAAATCTGCCACATATATATGCCGTTTCTCACTTATGTTTTTGTTTTTGTGTTTTGAAAATGCACCACAGATTGAAAGTTTCCTCTTAATTTCAAAATTTCGCACGACAACACAGGCACAACTAACGTCACTAATCATAATTTTCCAACACAAAAAGATATAACGACACTCTTCAATACGATTCATCAGTTTGGAAGAATGTAATATCAAAGTTTAACGTAATACACAAATAATGTAATGTATTAACCGTGTCGCAACGTTTCAAGACCGACTGGTCCCTTTGTCAAGATATGACTGAGTGAGCGATTTGTATTGTTTACCTTTACAACGATGTGACGGAATTGTATATTTCATATGTCACTCACGCATCATATCTGATCCATTTAGAAAATGAATAATTTGAAATAAATAAAACGATCATGCAAGTTAAGCGTCCAGTCAAGTGCCGGTAAACATTTTAAATTACGCTTTTAAATAACTATTTGTAAGTAGTTCCGATATGCTAATACCATACACTGCAAATAACAACGGCAGTTATGACCTCATAAATGACATTCTTCATAGAACGGATATTGAAGTCCATTACCAGACCAAATGAAAATGTATATTTTTGCAAAATATAGTAGCTGATATACATGTAGGTATCCTACAGACAATATTTTCTGTTTTTCGTGAACGTATTTGGTTAACAAACGACGCACATAGATTACATGCTAACCTTCTCCGATCCCTTTGGAAAGTTCACACGTACACAGTTGCCCGCACGGTACTAATGATCATCGGTAGCAGAAAATAGCTTATCCGCTCAGGTGTACCTCGTTGAGATGCATTCGATTCGGAATACGCCCACTGAGGTGTGTTCGATTAAGAATGTCTCATTTGACGAGTGTATTATTCAGAACACATGCAATAAACAGGAATTTCTTCATATTTATAACAATAAGCAATACAGCTCTAGTGGTATCCTTGCGACCGACATCCAATACATTAAAAGTAAACATCACGCATTTTAATTATAGAACGGTTGGTTGAGAAAGTTCAGAATGCTGCCACTGAAGGTTCCAATCGTCATTAAATATAAACCCTCTCACTATGGGTACATTATAAAAACTGCTATTTCTTCTTAAAATGTATAATAATTTTCCTTCACGTAAAGTTTAACCACCATTTAATTGGCATTCATAGTCAGTATGAATGCCATATGGCACAATCACTTTATATTGAATTATTACATGTAGCATGTCTCGAAGAACACCATAAAGTGTGTGTGTGATGAACATCATAGAGTTTATGTCTTGTAGGAAACATGGAATATGTGCCTTTTTGGACATCATACAAAACATGTAGCTTATTTCTTGAAGAACATTTAATTTTTGAACAAAATGACTGAATTATACGGAGGCCCCGAAGGGACATGATAAAACAACATTGCCATTTCTGTACTGGACTGACATAATTATTTGAATCATTCTAAAAACAAACTGAAAATAATCACCCATTCCATTAAAAATGGACCAACCCGTTCTATTCCCGTAACGGACGAAAAGTCAAAGCCATTCTTGTAACAGCGAGACTGACTAATACTAATGACTCGCGCAAGACTGACCAACAACAGATATCCCCGTACACGATTGACCAATCCAGCAATCTTCGTACAAGGCTGACAAATTCCAAAAATCCCTTTAGCGGAGTGAGAAACATCAGCGATTCTCTCTTACCAGACTGACAAATCCTTACTTTCTCCGTACCAGTTTGATAAATTAGACAATATCGGTAAATGGATTACAAATCCATCCTATTCAGAGAAATACATACATTTGAAGCTGTGTGTATCTTAAAGAAAACGTCCGGAGATTAACATTTTAAAGCTGTGTTAAACTAAAAGAAAACTTATAAAGTTTGAGTTAAAAATAATGGAAAATACGGTATTGCACATCAACAGATTTAACGGTAGATCCATTGGGTACAATAAAACACAGGAAGTAATTTAAGTATGATAACTGTTTGTATTTCAATATCGCTTGGCTCCGCTAGATAACGGAATTTTAGAAGAATATAAGTTTGATATCCCGAAATGCACATTTTGACGTCTCTGGCATTCAGTCAACTGTCGATAGGAGTATCTAAGGGAACGCAATACCACGTTATAATTGGCTGGCATTTTACGGATGTAAAAAGATAAAGTTTTACAAAATACCATCATTATTGTATGTTTGGCATAGCCACTTATGTTTTCTGTGCATAACAAACCGATGTTTTCGTATAGGGATCGGAGCTTATGTTGTATTATTGATAAGCGGTAGGTAGTCTAGTGACTAAATCACTTGTGCATGATTGTTGTTCGTAAATTTATTTAACCAAACAGCCTTATTATATAGATAAATCGGAAGTCAAATTTCCAGTTCTTTGTTGGGAAATATGAAAACATATATCAGAAGTGTTGGAAATCTGACAGTTTTTGCATTAAAAATAAATCAATTATCATCCATTAAGTTTATAGTAATAAAAAGTATAAAATGACTGTGAGCAAAGAATCTGATAAGAATTGTTTCTGCTGAAATGTAATTATAACTTCATATTATTGTATCTTTCTTCCCAGCGGGTGATTTCATGTATGCACGTAAAAGTATATTAAAAATGTATTTTTTTACCTAGTTAGGTAACTGTGTGACGTCACAGGACATATCATAATTTTGTACATAAGCAGAAATTCAAAATTCTGCCAAGCTTTCGAAAGCAGATGTTTCCATTGTTGAGCAGAAAGTGAAAATGGCCGGTGTTGTGGTCAATATACAAAAAAAACCAACACGGAGTCGATTAAACTACCTGACAAGTTTGCATTGAGACATTTCGTCTCCACTGCACTTTGATTATACAATCAGTCAGACCAATTAGCAATATACTTTTTTCCATTTCGTCCCATAGGATGTAAAAATCATCTGATTTTTACTGACTGGACGAAACGTCGATCAGTGAATTGTCTTGGATATAAATGTTTTCTACAGTAAAAGTTTATGCAAACATAATATTTAAGTTTTGAGAAATCACATCTGTATGTATTGCTGAAAGTAACGTAAGATAGAATGTACTTTTGAATTGCTATGGGGTTTTTTATAAAGAGAAGTTTATTGCGAAATGAACCACTGTATTGAAGTTTTGAAGTTATGTAATTATTCAAAGTGCAAAACAAATAGTTTTAATTGAAAATAATAGTTGACATGTGAAATAAAGAGGGCTTTTTTATTAGTAAATATGGATACTAAGAACTAGCCACATTTATCTCTTTTGAGTAGTGGCATGGTTTCCAATACTGACATTTAACTGGATATTTAATCTGAAACTGACTACTACTGCTCTACTTTTAAAAAATCATGAAATTAAGGGGGTTTATGCAGCTCCCCTTTTGTTTCGAAAGTAGTTTAGAACAATTTGAATTGCCCACTTATTGACTCCTAGCATCATGGTTGAGTCCTACATGTCGGAGGACAAAACAGCCGTATTGTGAGGTGTGTTTCGTTGGTGGATCACTGTATCTATTTTAAAGGTCCAATCACGTGTGTGTGTGTGTGTGTGTTACGTCCATTTCTCACAACCGTAGACAACAGTTGATAGGATGAAGACATTTCGATTTTGCTGTAGTAATACTTTATTGTAAAGAACGCATTTAGTCTGACAATGATAACTTTTAGATATAAAACCAATATTGGAGCTGATCCACCTTTCTAACTGCCGTGCGTACTAGAGGAATATATATATATAGGTAACGTGAATAAAAAGGATATTTTGCCATTGTGCCAGTACGTCCCTGAAAAGCCATACACATTTGGCAAAATTTTCCACGTCATCGAGTTCTATTATGTGTCATTAGCGCGGAATGTATAGACTTGTCCAGGCTTCCGTGCAGAAATAATGCCAATCCCAGGGCATTTTTCGTAGACCAAGTCCTAAATCAACAAAGTGAATTATATACGAAGTCAGAAAAGAATACATTATAAATCTGAATGGCTGTCGACGTGTTTAACCAGATTGTAGAAGTTGAGGCCGCCTCCTCGGTCAACCCGCAAACAGCGTCGCATTAGACACGAAGAGGTTATGTAACCAGGCCGAACGAGTTTTTTCAATATTGCCAATGCTTAAGGAACAGACTCTTGTCTGAGAACGACACACGTACGCATTAGGCAAGCTTGCCTTTGACTTATATCAATCGGATGAAGACTGTTTGATACAGTCAATATTGTTTTTGATATATTTTATTTTGAAACGTGTGAATGTATGTGTTTAAGTATAACAAGTGTTCGTACATTTGTATAAAAACATTGAGTCAGCACGCAAATCAATGCCAGGAATAAATAAGTCACGTGACGGTGTAATCATAAAAACCCAATGACATATATAGGTCCCAAAAGAATTTAATAATACAAACAATAGCAGTCCCATTACGGAAACGTTTTAAAGACAATGGAATTAAATGTTCCAAATACAGAGTAATGATAAAAGCAATTGAGTTTAGAGGTCCTAGTTCAGTGAAATAATAAAAGCGATGGAAAGAAGAGGTCCTAAAAGAGAGTAATAATAAAACAATGAATTATAGAGATTCTAATACAGAGTTAGAATAAAACCAATAGAATGAAGAAGTCCTAGTACAAAGGAATTATCAAAACGATTAAATCTAGAGGTCAAATACAGAGTAAATATTAGTTGAAAGCAATTGAACTTAGAGGTTCCAGTACAGAGTGCTAGTAAACGCATTGCAATCAAGAGGTACCAATTGAATGATTAAGTCCCAATACAAACCGAGCAATGATAAAAACAATGGAATGATTAAGTCCCAATAGTTATCGCGTAATGATAAAAACAATGGAATGATTAAGTCCCAATACAGATCTAACAATGATAAAAACAATGAAATGATTAAGTCCCAATACAAATCGAGCAATGATAAAAACAATGGAATGTTTAAGTCCCAATACAGATCTAACAATGATAAAAACAATTGAATGATTAAGTCCCTACACAAATCGAGCAACGATAAAAACAATGGAACGATTAAGTCCCAATAAAAATCGAGCAATGATAAAAACAATGGAATGATTAAGTCCCAATACAGATATAACAATGATAAAAACAATGGGATGATTAAGTCCCAATAAAAATCGAGCAATGATAAAAACAATGGAATGATTAAGTCCCAATACATATCGCGTAATGATAAAAACAATGGAATGATTAAGTCCCAATACAGATCTAGTAATGATAAAAAAATGGAGTAACAAAGTCCCAATACAGATCGAGTAATAATAAAAACAAAGAAATGGAAATGTCCCAATACAGATCTAGTAATGATAAAAACCATGAAATTGAAATGTCCCAATACATATCGCGTAATGATAAAAACAATGAAATGGAAATGTCCCAATACAGATCTAGTAATGATAAAAACAATGGAATGGAAATGTCCCAATACAGATCTAGTAATGATAAAAACAATGAAATGATTAAGTCCAAATACATATCGCGTAATGATAAAAACAATGGAATGATTAAGTCCCAATACAGATCGAGTAATAATAAAAAAAAACAATGGAATAATAAAGTCCCAATACAGATCGAGTAATGATAAAAACAATGGAATAACAAAGTCCCAATACATATCGCGTAATGATAAAAACAATGGAATAATAAAGTCCCAATACAGATCGAGTAATAATAAAAACAACGGAATGGAAATGTCCCACTACCGGGTAGTTAAACTTGTACAACGTTTTCGCGATAATTACTGGCAACATGTACGACAATGAAAGACGAGAAAATAATCAAGTAGTGTCTGATTGATGTCAGTCACTGACGATGTGTTGTAACATTGATAGATATCAACACTGGTGTATTGGTTCGCACGATAATGTAAGCACGTTTCGTAAGAGGCTTATTTGTGTCGTAGGGTGTTTTATAAGATATATACTGGTGTATGTCATAAGGTCGTACTTTGTGTGGAATGTACAACAATGTGTCTCGTATGATAATACTTCGTGCTTTATGTTCAGTCGTTTTGTGTTACACGATACTATATAAAGTTTGTTGTTCAAAGATACTTAGTTTGTGCTATAAGATGCTGATTTCTGTGTATCATATGATCATGTTTTCTGTGTGACAGAAATGATGATCTTCTGTGTATCATAAGACGATGATCTTCAGTGTATCATAATATGATGATCCTCTGTGTATCATAAGATGATGATCTTCTGTGTATAATAAAATGATGATCTTCTGTGTATCATGAATTATGATCTTCTGTGTTTTATGATGATCTTCTCTGTATAATAAAATGATGATCTTATGTGTATTATAAAATGATGATCTTCTGCGTATCATTAGATGATGATCTGCTGTTTATCATAAAATGATGATCGTCTGTGTATTATAAAGTGATGATCTTCTTTGTATCATGAGATGATGATCTTTGTATATTATACGATCATGATACGGGTCCGTCTTAAGATGATGCATTTATGTGTCACACGGGCGTGACCGGAGTACATCGTACGGATGGTTAATCAATGTGTACAGCATCTGAAGGCGAAACATATTAAGCATTAAATCGACCTTACATGCGGTCAAATAGTACAGCAGATTGACCTTACAAGTGGTCAAATAGTACAGCAGATTGACCTTACAAGTGGTCAAATGGTACAGCAGATTGACCTTACAAGTGGTTAAATGGTACAGCAGATTGACCTTACAAAAGGACGCGGGTTTCTAAAACAATTCCCTAGAAATAAAATACACTTAGTTATACGACGATGTTTTACGGAGATAAAAACTATGTACAGAGTAATGTTGTCATTTGTCCTGTCCCTACTTTACCAACATATTTTTATCAGTTTGGGACGCTACTCGCTTTGCTGTATAAAATGTACCACTGGGAATTCACCAGATTTAGTTCAGTGTGCTTGTAAGCTCTCACGCTGGCAAGTCAATTTTAGAACTTGACTTTCCACCGAAAACCCCGACACATTAACTAAACGTATGAGTTAAGAGCTAAGGAGGTGAATGTATTTTAACTTTCTTAATTACCTGGAAATTAAAAGAATAAACATGTCAGGCTTGAAGGTGTCTGGTCTCCTCAATTGCATTATGTTTTAAAAATCCTGACAAAGTCCCCTTTCAGCTTTAGAGATGCTAGTTAAACAATTGAAATCTACAGTATCATTTTCTTCAACACACACAACTCACCTCCACTGTATCATTTACTATTAAACACACAAAACTCATTCACTATATCATTAACTATAAAACACACAACTCACCTCCACTGTATGATTTACACAAAACTCACGTCCGCTATATCATTAACTATAAAACACACAACTCACCTCCACTGTATGATTTACTATAAACACACAACTCACGTCTACTGTATCATTTACTATAAAACACACAACTCACGTCCACTGTATCATTAACTATCAAACAGACATCTCACGTCCACTGTATGATTTACTATAAAACACACAACTCACGTCCGCTGCATCATTTACTATAAAACACACAACTCACCTCCACTGTATCATTTATTATAAAACACACAACTCACGTCCGCTGCATCATTTACTATAAAACACACAACTAATCTCCACTCTATCATTTACTATAAAACAGATAACTCACGTCCACTGTATGATTTACTATAAACACACAACTCACGTCCACTGTATCATTTACTATAAAACAGACAACTCACCTCCACTGTATCATTAACTATAAAACAGACAACTCACGTCCACTGTATGATTTACTATAAAACAGACAACTCACCTCCACTGTATGATTTACTATAAAACAGACAACTCACGTTCACTGTATGATTTACTATAAAACA